>NW_010545497.1:83778-105214 GCF_000687285.1 Phaethon lepturus
CACCATGTATAATTTTTCCTCATCTACAATGGTTAGAGATAAAAGTTTTGAAGGGTTTTCCTTTAGAAACCAAGACTCAATAGTTCTGCTGCTCATGGAACAGCTGTTTTCCTCCAGCTCAACTGTTTTCTCCCCAGTTCAACTAAGCAACGTTATTACTAATGTAATTATTTCATGAATTCTTCCACCCTATTAAAAAAAAGCCACAACCAGAAACTCCCAGGCCTAGCTGGAGCAAGCCAAGAGTGAATCCTGGGGAGAGGTATGCTTCCCATATATGGCATGGTATTCCAAAATATCAGATGAACAGCCCTCATCTTATGATCGAAACATAACTAGCAATTATGGTCAAGGGAGAGATTTATAATTCTGGTAAGGGAAATGCATTCTGAATCTTGACAAGGCTGTGCAATGACCTTAAATATGCCATACAAGAAATAAATGTATGTTACCGCTTCAACTTCAGAGTTCACTCTAAACAGCCAGTTTTTGGGAACACCTAATTGAAATGAGTCTTCTCTCATTAATATACATACCTGTGTGCATATCTATGTATCTATCTATCTTACTCCTACTTTAATTAATTTTGAAAATTTTGTTTTCTTGTTTTGGGTCATAAAGACGGTGATTTAGGATTAGTAGATTAACAGACTGTTCACTACTAATTTAGCCCTCAAACTCGCTTTTTCATGCAAAGAAACCAAGCTGTCTGCTTAAGTAGCTGATTACTTTCTGTGCCTTTTGTCATTTTTACTCAGAAGTTCTTTTCCCTCTGACTGAATTGCTTTGATAATAAAATTATTCCTGCATTAGATGTATTAATCTCTTCTGTTTATTATGCTAAGGCTTGGGAACTCTAGTCTTACTTGTCTTTCCGCCAGCGGCTACTTTAATGGGCATCTTTCCCTCTCTTTTTTTCTCTTGTAGGATCTTAATTACAAAATAAATAGAATCAAACATGAAAGACAAAATATTTTAATGCAAAGAAATTAACACATTAATATACCAGATAGTACTGTTTCTACATGACTTTGATCAAGTGAAGCACTGTGAAAGTTTGATGTTATTCTATTTTTTGTTCCAGTGTATTTTCAAATGGACTAATTACACCGATGAAAGTCTTCTGATTTCAGTAAAGTATTTTCTGGCAATTCCAGATTTTTGCCAATAGACTTTGTAGACGGGTAGGAATCAGATCTTCCAGAGTAAAATTATTTTTTAAAAATGCCCTTTTTTCCCAGTGTTTTTTATAGTAGTGCTTGTTCCTATAAAGCTTACTGCTTGTCCTTCTTATCTCATCTCCATGTTCTTCTTATCTCATCTCATTCCTTGTCCTGTATTCTCTAGGTTTTGATGCTGCTAATGCTTATAGAGATTAAACTGTGAAGCAGAAGGTGAGCTGCCTAAATATCAGTGGAGCCATGACTGCCACTTAATGAACTACTTTTAATCATGCCAAGCTGGCATTGTATACCTCATCCATCCCCTCTCCCCAGGTTTGGAGCTGGGCTTTTTTTTTTTAAGGAGAATGTAGGGGCATCCTTTCTGCTGAGCTTTGGGTTTATTTAATCTGAGGGTTAATCTGATAAAACCCTGAATGAGAGCTCAGACATGGAGCCACCAATTCCATGATGATGCTTTTTTAAAGGTCTTGTTTCTATTTTTATTTATTTACTAATGCGACAAAAGAAAAATATCCTACTTCCCCCGCACCCCATTCTGTAAACACCTGTAGAGACTAACTGGGAAATCCCATCAGTTTGTGCCTAAAGGAATATCTTGCCATATTTTTAACAAATAGACAAGCATCTGCTTTGATTTTTCCTGTTAATTCAATACGGAAAAAAATAAAATCTGAATCTCAAAATTAATGTGTTTAAGGGAACTAAGTTCTTTATTGCTCTGTAAATAACCAAGAGCTGTAGATGATATTTACTATGTATCTGTACATGAAACTGTCCCAGCTGAGACAAACAGCTACTGCTTCCCAAGGGGTGTGTCAAACAAGAAAATGAAAATGGAAGAAGTTTCACTATCACCATATTTTTGTCTTTTATCAGTGTTTATCCTAAAACAACAGCCATGTCTCATTATAAAACAATGTCTTTTCAGAGCTCCTTCAAACTATGGGATCATATAACATAAATAACAAAATTATATTTGTGTGCATTGCGTGCATTATCTGTGAGCCCCATGCAGAGGAGTACAGTACTAGCTATTTCTGTACTTTAGATAAATATAAGATGACACAGGATAACAAGCTTGGGCTTGAAACAGAAACACCAATAGATCATAACATTTGCTGAAGTTACAGTCCTATGGGGGAACTCAACCTGGCATGCTCTTGGAATGAAATTTCTGCCCTATTAATTTTAAATCCAATCTGTTAGAAAAGTAAGTGTGCCTGAAAATATAAAAGGCAAGATATCTGACTTTTCATTGCATTGCTCCTCAAATACTCATTTTCTTCCTTGATAATTGAGTGCATGATGAATGTAAAATGATACGTCAGTGCTATGATACAGTTCATGTCCACGCAGATGGAAATTAATGTATGAGGTGCAAGAGAAAAGGAAAACAGACCCATAATGGTTAAGTGAAATTAAATTCCAAAAAGATTTGAAACCAACCATTGTGCTTCTTACAGGGAAATAAGACATAAAAGAGAAGATAAGAGACAAACCCATTTATCTACAGTTCTGAAGGAACAAACCCTTCGCTGGGTATGCATGAAGAAAGCGCACATTCTCCCCCAATTTATAGTTAGTTTACATAAAATAAAAGCTTTAACAAGAGTGCTGAGAGAAAGGTCCATGCAAGCATAGCCAATATCACCAAGTTACAATTTCTGACTTGTTGGCTTATCTTATGAAATCTCTTCTCTCTCACTTTCTCAGTTTGACCTCAAAACCAGTCGCACAATTTTTACCAGGGAAAGTTCTATCCATCAGTACAGAATTTATGTCCCCACAAAAATGTTTGAGCTCAACAACTCAGCATTTCCTGAGGAAAAACTGTTTTACTGAATAATCCTGATCAGCTTAGTTGTTTTACGTGAATCAACTAGGATTCTTCAAAGCATGTAGGTGCTTTGTGCTTGAAGCACACATTTCAATTTAAGACATTTCTATGGGCTTTGCTGAGCCAGTGTCAAGCTGAGAGGAGACAAGGTTGCTTAACATGTCACAAAAATAACCTTCACCTGTAAAGTCTCTATGAGTGTTATGAACAATTTTGCATTAAGTCACACTGACTAACGTCAGTTATAACTGACAAAAAAAAAATCATAGTACACCATGGAATGATTTTTATGTATTTTATGTCCATATTCTATAATTATTCTTGCTTGGACATAAATTGTATGGCAAAATGGTTAAGCAAGCTATAAAGATTGTATCTTTCGCAGTCCAACACATTAACACCTTCTAGATGCCATAAATAATCCCAAGATTAAAGCTTATTTTAATGAGAAATTTTCCCATTACCTCTTTAATCAGTTTTTTCACCTCCACTATCAATACTCTGTAGATCACAATTGTCTTCATGATACACTTAAAAGCTACAGTACATTTAAGATGATTGCAGATGACATGTCATACTGCCAGAACCTCATTTAGAATATATTATATACTTTAAGATAAAAAACATCTGAAAGAACACTTAGGTCTAATTTAAATGTGCAACCTAAGCACCAAGGGAGAAATCATGATGTTCCAACTGCTGTAACATGCTCTAGGTAAAATACAGCTCTGCAACTCATTTCTTCAACACCAGTTAAAAGCAATATTTGACTGTATTTTTAATTTATCACAAACAAAAATAAGGAAGAAACCACCCACGTAAACCTAATGTGAAATATGAGAAAAATAACTTCTATTTACACAGCAAGCAGTGAATTTAAGCATATGATGGCATCCTAAGGATAGTCCTAGTTTGCCCTTTCTACTAGATCTTTTAATAAGTTGTTAGGGTGAAATACATATTTATCATCAGAGAAACAGAGTATGAGGAAATGCCTACCATCATCTGCATCAGTGACACTGAAGTTGAGAATAGCGGATCCTGGAGACAGGTTCTCCATCAAAGACGTGCTGTATGAGGTCATGCTGAACACTGGTGGGTTATCGTTGATGTCCAATATATTGAAGTACACTCTGATGGTAGTAAACTGGCCTCCCCCATCTTCCGCGCGGACAGTCAGAATGTAATACTGCTGTGCTTCATAGTCCAGTGCGCGAGTCAGGTTGAAGACTCCGGTAATGGGGTTCAGGAAGAAGACACCCTCTTCATCATCTTCACTTACAGTGTACGTGATTTCCCCGTTGATACCAGAGTCATCATCAGTGGCTAGAATGGCTGCCACTAAGGAACCTGTGCAGGATGACAGGACAGCAAAATCAGTCACTCGTAAAAGGCAGCTCACCAGCTCATCATCAAGGAGCTCTGTACAATAAATTGTATACTCTGGTAGAAACTCAAGCCTCAGTGTTGTAGGACTAATGACTATGAAAGGTTTTTCAAAGCAGAGAGGAACAGTATTCAGTATGATGTTTATTTTAAAGGGCTACTAAAAAAAACCCCAAGAAATGGCCAGGAACATTTGTTTTTAATCTTTAAATGGGAACATGTCCAGATTAGATATCAATTGGAGAAAAAATACCTTTTCTCTTGCTAGGTATTTTCTCTCTATAGCTCAAAGGACCCTCTCCTCCCCGCAGACAAATATGAGTTTTGAAACCTTCTAGATATTTCTTTGTAAATGCAGAAATCAAAATGTCAGTACATACCAAATATCCCAGCTCTACTTTTTGAAAAAGTGCCTTCACAGGGTAACTGCAGTTAGAAAACCAGAAACCTTATAGGGGTCCATTCTTCACTGTTTTCTGAAATTCAACTCCTTGTGAATTTGTGCCATTGTTTTCATTTCTGCATAGGTGCATTTGCACGACTGACCTATCTTACTAAAGTTTGGAAATTGTCACTTTTTAGTATTTCAAACACTAATTATAATTAAAGATCAGCTCATTTTCAAGAAAATAAATAATTTAATTTATTTTCCATGGAAGCAGATGAATTCCATGCGTTGCAGCACAGTTAACTATTTCCGAGCAATGCAATAATGAAAACTGCTTATCATCCAAATTAAGAATAGTGCTACAACTTCCTTTAATCCAGCTGAATATGCTGGTATCTTTTACATCCATTTGATTACCTCATGCTTTAATGTTGCTGATTGTGCGTTAACTGGCGAAGAGGGCTGTCCCGAAGCTGGATGGGATTATCAGCCCTCCAGCGAGTTTGCAGCACAGCAGGGTGAGGGAAGCTCAGCAGAGAGCCGTGCTGAGGCCCAGGGAAGATACGATTCCCCATCACGGCTGCCAGACTGCAAGGGGAAGGGGGATTATTCTCTGGGATAGAGCACGGAGCCCCGAAGAGGAGACCTCGCAGTGCTTCCCCTCCGGATGAGCCTGCCAGCTGCTCTGGGACCGCTGGAGAGCAGAACAGGAGAAGCTGCAGCACTTCAATTATAGAACCAGGCTGTTTCTTCCTTTGGCATCCATTACTGCTGAGCTGGTATAAGGCACAAATGTACACCCCATAAATGATGAAGGAGAGAACTCTCATCTTAACGTGGAGGGAATTATGCTTACCATTTCCAGGGTTATTCCTGCTAAAACAGACCCAGCCTCAGGACTCTGAGTGACAAGAGAGAAGAGCATAGCTGGGGATCAGCAATCAAGCCGCCCCGTGCTGCACAGGCGTCTCAATTACTTCCAGATCAGATTCCTGAGGCACAGCCGATTGCACTGTAATCCTTTAATGCAAAACATCACTCAATTTTGGGACTGTGACTGTGGGACAGAGTGCAAAAGTTGGAGGCATGGGGGTAATCTTGGTTGTCCCAAGCTGAGCCTCCCACGCTTGTAAGTCAAAGCCCTAATAAAAGTTTGAAAGCTATCACCATGTCATTTACATCTCCTTTGTTTATTCATGTTTTAGAACAAGTTTCTAAAATGCTTCAGTTACTAATACCAGCAGATACTGCTTTTATACTAGCATTCTGTATAAAATACTGGAAACTATTTATTGTGAGAAATATTAATTTCTCATCTGGAGACATATAATATAGCACAGCTTTTGAAAATTTTTTTTTGATCTAAACAGTTTCTAGCTTATGACCTAACTTTGAAACATCAAAACATAAGCTTTAAAAGAAGAAAACGACTTAAGAGGTCAGTGGTCATACTTAGGAACCAGAATTAATTATCTAAAGATCAGATTTTCTACAAAAATCTTGTCAAAAACAGGAGTCAAGGGTAAGATCAAGGACATATGATGTTAGGGTTAGTAACTGAGCACATGTAGGGAATATTATTAAGGTGCATGATTGGCTGTTCCATGGTCACCCATTTTGTGATCCTACATTTGATTAATTAAGTACTGTAAGCCATATTCACTGAAGATGGTTCAATCAATACTAGCATCACCATGACATCTTTTTCATGATAGGTTACACTGTTTGTATCCTGTAAGTTGTTCCTCCTACTTTTCTGCTTGCTATTTTTTAAGTAGTTGCACTCAGAGGCTTGCATTAGGATACAGGCGTAATTCCTACTCCACATCTAGGATTTATCTGAGTGGCAACCATTCCTCTATTTCCTATTGAAAATAAATTTGAACCCACAAGTGATAGAGATTTCCTAGCAAGCAGAATTCCAGCATGACACGACTCTCTCTGTCTCTCCACCCCATCTGACAAATGCTTTCAGCATCTTCTGCCTCCTGGCAAAGTCAGACAGGTCTGCTACCCCCTCCCCATCAAGTCAATTTGGATTGACAAAATTAAAAAATTCAGTCCATTTTAGGGCCATTTCCTATTTACCTGGAGTGGCATCTTCTGGGATGTCAAAGGAGTACACTGGCTTGGAGAATCTGGGGATATGGTCATTAACATCGCTAACAGTGATGTTTATTCTCATGTCTGAGGACTGCAGGCCGTCATCAGCACGAACCAGCAAGGAGTACTTGGAGCGGCGCTCCCGGTCCAGGCGCTTCGTGGCTATCAGGTCTCCTGACTCAGGGTCAATGTGGAAGCTATCATCCGCACCACTGATAATAGTATATGTGACAAGGGCATTGGCTCCCTAAGTAAAAACAGAAGTGGTCAAATCACATTATTTGCCAGGAAAACCACACCATAATTTTCAGTAAGACAAGAATCGTTCCAGTAACTGCACTTGGCAAATATTTTTCAGAACAGTTTCCTTTAATAAACAGCCTTCCTGCCCAGTCCCTGCTTCAGTCCCCCAGTAAAGACGCATACACACACAGTTTTTATTTACGAGACATGAAATGATGAAATTAAGCAGATACTTTTTGCTCCACTGTTCATAAAAGGATCACATCCAGTCAATACCATAAAGCTCTGATACCTGTTTTAATTTCAAGCCAGCATCACTAAGCAGTGTAACATCTCCCCTCTTAACAGGGATCAGTGTTTGTTCTTCTTGTTCTACATTCAAAGGTTAAATTAAATCCCTGCCAGTGGGATCAGCTCTGCCTTTCCTGCTCTCTGGAGGTGGGATGGAGGGAGGAGGAGAGGGAAGGATGCAAGGAGGGAGGACCACGAGTGGCCACACGGCAGCTCCACCAGCCAGCACGCATGGCAAGAGCTGCAGCTCCCGGTCAGGAGAAACTCACAGGAGCTGTGCTTGCAGCAGACCCTCAAAGGCTACTTTCTGCATGGAAATACATTTATCCCTGTAAATAAACAGCCCCAAATTGACAAAACATGTGTCATTAAAATCACAGTTCTGATCCCTTGGGTTGTGCTGGAAGTCAAAAGCATTTGCTTTTGGGTCAAAGTATCTCATTTGTCCTTGGAAAAAAAAAGGATTCATATGGACTTCGAGCATTTTGGTTAAAAGGAAAATTAAGGAAAAGTGATTTTACACAGAAAAAACAGTAACTTTTTTTTTCCCCCTTAAAGGTTGAACATAAAACTTAAGAAAAAAAAAAAATATGGAAACTTCCATTCAAAAAACATCGACACGGTGCATTTTGCCTCAGCCCTACCCCATCACAAACACCAAGACAAGTCACCTGCATCCAGTCTGTATCATTGATTACCAGCGAGAAAATCAATCCGCCTTACAGATCTTAGCTCTGAGGAGCACTGAGGTTTCTGAGAAAAAGGGATGCTGCCTGAGCTTTGTTTTCATCCACCTCCTGGGGATGGGTTGTGCAGCATGACACTGCAGCAAGAGGGTGGTCCTGGGGATATACGCAGCTGGCTAGAGCGCCCAGCACCAGCTTGGGTGACATTTCCCTGAAAAGCCAGTACTCAGTTATAAATTTTGGTTCTTAGCAGACTGACATTGGTCTTTAAGGGAAAACAGAAAGAGACCTAATATCCCGGGGTGACGTCCTTCTTTTTCCCAGACACGCTTAAGCGCACTGAAGGTTTGGTAACCTACAATATCGGATACATGTACCTATACCCCACGTGATGATAATGCTCAGCAGTGCATTTTGGTGGGCGAGCAGGTATTTACTGTGCCCTCGTGCCAGGCCAGAGCTCAGGATTCACAGCTGAAAACTGCTGCTTGCATGCGGGTGGCATTTCTGCAGTGAACAACTGATCAAAGAGATCAAGGGGAAAGAAATTCTACAGCTGTTTCAAACACTCTTGCCTAAAAAAAGCAAATTAACAGAGATAAACACCTGCTCGTATTTGTGAGAGGCAAGACAAGCATTAGTTACCTGACCTTATAAGAGTGCCTCTTGCCAAGCTTTTTCTCTGGAGTGTTGTTTCACAGAGTCAGACTGAGCTAACTGATAAAATGAAATTTAGAAAGAAAACAAGCTTCTACGGGTGCCCAGCCCTGAAGAGCTGCACACAGTGCTTCAGTGTACACAGCATCTGTGTGCTCAGGTGTACCTGGGGACATCACACACTTTCCTGCAATTGTGTGGCTTAGCAAAAACATCTGATGCAAATTTAAGATTTCAGAGATGACCACATTATTCACCACTTGTTTGACTAGCCAGCATCCTCCTAATAGAGCGCAGCTAAAACCACAGCTACACATGATACTGGTTTAATCAAGTTAGTAACTTTACATGAGTTAGGTGAGAACCAAAATGAAATACAGATATGTAAAATCTATTAAAAAGCTGTATAAAAATTTCCCATTAAAAACTGACTTTAAAAAGTTGCAAAGCACCAGAAGCTGTTGTAATTGTTAAAGCCTTTGGTACCACTTAGCACGTAGAGAATGCCTTGACATCTTTTCTCAGATCTATACAATGTCCTTGTAACAGACAAGGGTTTGAAATTTGCTGCCTTCATACTACCATTTTAAAATATTTGTAAGAGGGGTTCTTGTACACAACTCAGCCGTGAGTTTTAAGGGTTCTGTCACTTACCCTTTTCAAGCTAGAACTTTGATTCTGAAAGCACCTGTGCATGTAGCAAAGGCAGCATGCTGTTTTACTGAGCTGTATTTACGGGTTGCATGTGCAAAGAAAGCAGCCGGAAAAGTATAATGTCACAGGACTATTATATGAAAAACAGGGAGCATTCACTATGCCCTCAACTTCAAAGAGGGATGGGGAGTGGGAGGGAAAGGCAAGTATGTCAACTCCAGACAGTGCGGTAGTTCAATATTTACTTCTTCCTGAACTGAAGCCAAACAGTCTTTGTAACAAAATACTTTTTGTTACAGTCATGCACCTTTCCAAAATCCTATATTTGTCTGTATGTCAGGTTGCTACCAGAAAAGGAAGGGAAGAACAAAAAGTTCATATCACATTCGTACCATTCCTGGGGGTGCTCCAGTGGTTCTCTCTGTAGTAATAAGATTAAGTGCACCAATTAACAATCACAGGACAACTAACCAAGCTAACACAAAGAAGTCCAGAAATACAATTTGCTTGAGGGGGTTGAATTACCTTATTATTTGAATGCAAGAATTGCTCGTTGTTTTCAAGTGTAACCCTATATTTTAATGACAACACAAACTTCCTTGCATGCTCATATCGACTTTTTAGGCCTTTCCCCAGTGGAAAGAATCAGTTCAAGTGAATGAAACAATATGATTAACACTCTCATAACTTACTTTCCAAAAGAAATAAATACATTAAATTGTATGTGGATATATTTGATGCATACAACAAGACTGCAATATCCCTTACTAAGCCAATTGGCCAACAGTTTAACATCAGTTGCTCAAAGACTTTTGCTAATTTCTTAATAACTCCTCAGTTGCAGCATCATCACAGTAATGAATCTAAGTGGGCAAAATGAATTTGTAAACCAGTTCATGTACAGAGCACATATTTTAGCATTATTTCTTCTCTCCTCTTTTTGGTGAAATAAAACCTTCTTCAGGAAAGGATACTACTAAGTAATTCTAGTCAAAGTGGAAGCAGGCATTATCAAAAGTATTCTTGTTCTTCAAGGCTTGTCTCACATTAATTTTTCACACCCTTTGAAACTGGGCTCAACTACAACATCTCTGCTTCAAAGTTAGTTTAGAACTCAAGCTGCAGTCTTAAACTGAATGCCAATAAATCTTTATCACAAGCTGGGCAGTCCAGCACCTTCCCCAATTCATCGGGTACAGTGTATGATGAGACCATGTCATGGTTTAGCCCCAGCCGGCAACTAAGCACCAGGCAGCCACTCACTAGCCTCCCCCTCCCCAGGTGGAATGGGGGACAGAATCAGAAAAAAAAACCCTCATGGGTTGAGATAAAAACAGTTTAATAGGACAGCAAAGAAATAGGAAATATTAATAAAATTACTGATTAAGGACTATACAAAAATAAGTGATGCACAATGCAACAATTGCTCGCCACCCAGTGACTGATAGCCCGTCCCCGAGCAACGATTCCCACCCCCAGCCATCCCCAGTTTATATATGGAATATGCTGCATACGGTAGGGAACATCCTTTTGGCCAGGCTGGGTCAGCTGTCCTGGCTGTGCCCCCTCCCAGCTCCTTGTGCACCTCCTCACTGGCAGAGCTGGGGAAGCTGAAACGTCCTTGACCGAGTATAAGCTCTACAACTACTTAGCAACAACTAAAACATCCAGGTGTCACCAACATTATTCTCATACTAAATCCAAAACACAGCACTATACCAGCTACTAGGAAGAAAATTAACTCTATCCCAGCTGAAAGCAGGACAGACTGATAACAACAAGACAATCTAAAACCAAAACATGGGGCTTTTCTTGCCATTAGTGGAACCACTCATTAAGAGATGTTAGCAAAACATTAACTCATTACATACAAACCACTGAGCAGCCTAGAAGTAATAGAGTATTTCTCACTTGCCCCTGTGTGTTTGCCTCTGTGTGACTTCGTGATACCAAATACAGTTTTGTAAATGGGCCAAACGCAGTTTAAAGCATGACTGCAATGACTCCCAAGGCCAAGGTCTCACGAAGGGAATAAGGGAACAGGTCAAAACATGTATTTCCAGAATAGCATTTTTAGTACAGATATTCAAATACAAAACCATGCTCCTACCTCATCTGCATCCATGGCTGTCAGCTGCAATATTTTAGATCCATCTCCTATATTCTCTTCTACAGTCAGATCAAGCATATCTGTGGGGAATACTGGTGGGTTGTCATTGATATCCTGAAGTGTTATTTCCACCTGTAAAAAAACAGAAATTGCAAAAAGTTGGTAAGCACTGTGAGTTAGATGCTGATTGGACCTGAACGTTACAAAGCACATAATTTTGAAAGAACTCAGGTAAATTGTTCTTAATCACATGAATTAGAACATTCCCAAATCACACCAACAACAGGAAAAGCCCCTCCGGATATTAAAATTCCACATTGTTATAAAATACTCACAGGAAAGCCTCTAACATAAATAAAGTTAATTTGACTTGTTGATAGCAACTGATTTTAAATGGTCCTAGTCTAGTTTATATTGGAAAAGATCCACTGACAGACTGTCATTGTAATCCTCAAAGTCAGCCCCTGGAGGATAGCTGCCAAGTCCCGGGGCAGGAGATCATTCAACCATTAAATGCTGCCTGACATAAAGATGAGGTGGTGTAAAATTCTCTCTGAAATGTTTATATATTGGCAACTCTCCGTTCTGAGGGAGGAAAAAACACCCCTGCGCTTTGTATTTTTTTAAAAAATAATCTGTTTTTCTCTCTCTCGAAGCTCTCCTCTAATTGCAAACATAAACGTTACGTTAGAAGCACCCCCTAGCATCTACTCTCCATGCCTATGCACACCTAAAAAAATGTTCTTTTCACAAGCTATGTTTGTGTGCTTTTCCAAGTAGTAATGATAGTTTCTGAAAGGTTGTTGTGTGTTATTTATTCCTAGTTTTTAATATGCAAGATTGCTGCCCTGCTGATGCTAATTCAAAAAGCTGCAGAGCTCCATTTTCCCTTGTTGCAGGGTATGGCAAGTAATATTTCAAAAAACGAAAGAGAGAGGACACAGCTGTTTTACATTTATCATGGAAAAAAAGGCTTGTTTTGGACACAAAATATTAAATGGCCACCAAAATCTGAAGACCTGTTAACGAGAACACCACGTAGATGAAGGAAGCCTGTCTGTATTGCTTGTCAAGGACTAGAGGAAGGCAGATAGGGCTGTTACACAGGAAAGGAGGCAAAGGTATGGATGACTTAAAGAAGAAACCTAGATTGACAGACAAAATATTATTTACACTACAGTACCGGCATTGCCATTATCCACAAGGGATCTCCCTGGACTTAGTTGAAAATATATGGGTTAGGCTGCTCTGGATATAATCAACACAGATATTTCTGTTGTTCTGAAGTCTGCGATTTTTACTATTTCTAGTCACCTGCCATAATATTTTCTTTTTTCATTCTGTTTTCATACAGACCACCGATTGCCAAGACATTCTGACTTGATCAGCAGGATGATTCCAAAGATAAGCACTTTAGTGATAGAGGTTTGGCTGTCCCCACAGAACAACTGAGTCACCCAGGCTCACTTGGAGCATCTTTCCCCAAGCTCTTAGTGGCTGCACCCTAGGGTCATCAGTCCTCTGTGGGCTTCTTGAGACCACGTCCTAAAGGAAGGTCCATCTTTCCGTCCTCCCAAAGGCAACTGTTTCAGAAAGCCTAACACTTCCACCAGTGCTAGGCTTTGTGGATGAACATATTTGGTGTGTCTGGCTACTGTCCTTCATCAAAGTCCCTGAAAATATAAGTCACTGTAGACATGTAAATACTCAGAGTATATTTGGTCCTAACACACCTATCTCTTCTGCCTCAGAGGACATTTCTAATGCAGAGAAGGCTGCAAGGAGCTCAGCTCTTTCCCCAGTAAGCATTTTTCTTTCAATGGGGTTTCTTCAGAGGGTGGAGAGATCTAGACCACTGTGAACACATTATGGTTACATTGGTCTCTGGTCAGTATATACACCACATGGGGAGACACCTTCCACCTGGGGATCTTAGCCATCCTCAGTCACCTCAAGTAAGTGAGCTTTTTTCTTTTCTTCCAGTTTGCATTTGGTATTTATGCCCGCAGTAGGTCACTGTTACTGTCAGCCTGCCAGAACTTTTCCACAGCATTAAAGAGAATTTAAGTGTCTTTAAATACAGAGGAAATATTACATTAATGTTATAGATATATCTGCTGGAAGTGCAGACAAAACACTGGTCCTGTAGGCCTTACATGGCCTTTTAGAGAAGGACATTATTTATTTATACAGTATTTAATTCCTTTGGCCATTCACAAATGGTACACTAAACACTTCATGGCCTGAGACACATTAACCCAGAAGGTTTTATCGTTAAATTTAAATCCCTGACAACAGAAGCACAAGAAGAGCTGACCAGAGCATCACAAGCAGTGATTCGACAACTGACTAACCAGACACAAACTTTCAGAGAATACAACAGCCTATGATGGCTTTCATGGTTACTGCTGCATCTGGGTGACAATCATAGAAATGGGAGACACGCAGTAGAAATGACAGATGAAGGATTCTGCCAGCTATCCTTGCCAGAAACTGGCAGAACAAACTATGTATGCTCTTCTGCTCCAAGCATAGCATTTCCCCTGATATGGTTTCAAAGTAAAGCAGCTGTGCAGCTCTGCAATTTATTTATTCATACCATATATGTCATGCACAGCTAATGTTTCAGCTGCAGGTGACATTTCACCAGCAGAATCCATTTGCATGATGAGAGATTGTCCTTTGTAAAAATCATATGAAAAATATATGACAACTTATGGGGTTTTGGGTTAGGAGCTGTGCATTGCCTACAGCTTGCATAATGTAAAATAGTCAGAACCCAGGAATACAGATGGCTAAGGGTTGTGGGACGAAATAAATTAATTATAAATTCAGATTATATATTCCTCAAATAGAGGAAGTAATTTTACCCTGAAAAATCAGCTCTCAAGTAAACAAAGATGTATTTTATACTGAAGTAGTTCTTTAGGTCATGGAAAAATAAGAAATTCTCAAATAAGGAAGCAAAATTTTTAGAAAGAAACCACAGTATTTTTAAAGAGCATTTATACCGTGATTTACTATTTATCCACAAGGCTTAGATAATGCATATTGCTTCACAAATCACTGTTGGCTAAGTCTAATTAGCATCCTCGTGTAAAGCTATCTTTTTACTTCTACTATAACTTAGTACTTCCGCTTACATATAGTACTGCAAACCTAAGGAGTAAGATCCTGGGATGTGCCCATTTGCAGAAATTTCACTCAAGTAATACATCTCTGAGAAAGACTTAAGAAAAATCTTCACATTTTCCTCAAAACAAAAGAATCCATTAAGTTTTATGCCAAAGGCCTCATTTAAGAAAGAGTACATCCTGAACAAGTTCAGGTGCAAATTGAATGTCCAATCTTCTATTCAGGAGTTCAGAAATTAATTTCACTTTGAAATTTTTTCAGAAGTTCCAACCCCAAGCAGAAACTCACAGGAAAACCACAACCACAAAGTCTTTCCTTGCTACAGGGCACTGGAAGATTTCAGCATGCCTTATCACATCTTCACTGGGGAGGAAAAAGAAAAAATCCACAAAGCTTTAATCAAACATCTAAACTAAATCTCTCCCTAATCAACTGCCTCTATCTTTCTAATCCCACATTTGCATAAAGATATCAATGTGTGTCACTTGGATTCTTGAATACATAGTTTGATTAATATCACATGCTACCAATTAATAATTGTGTGCAATTCTGCCTCAGACTTAATGAAGGCAAGACAAGGTGGTCATGGCAGTATTACCAGCCATCTGTACCATGGGCATTGTGTTCAGAAGGGTCTACAGAACACGTGCTGTGCTCCCAGCTTGCACCGATGGCAAAACACCCACCAGTGACAACAGCAAGTACAAAAGTAAATCTCTAGGAAGCCAAAGGCCTCAAAACCCAACATATGCCACAGGAAGAAAAAAGGGACCTTAAAGGATTTGTCCAGACCTTGGTCCCTGGAAGAGGAAGGAACCATTAGGTGACAACATCTGTACAACTGTAGGAAGCAACATGTCCAGGCTACATGGAAAGGGACAACCACCACCTTCTCCAAATCTATCCACCATAGAGAATATTCTTGCCTGACCTCAAACCTGTCAGTCAATGTAACTCTAGCATGCAAGTGAGAGGCAGAAAGCAGTCACCTGAGAGGGCTCCTCGGACCGCTCCAAGTACTGCAGTACGGCCAGTGTCCGACCAAACACTTTCACAACTTCCCATCTGACAAATCCTCAATTCCCATTTATATCAGCAGTACCTTTAATATAGGACGCAAAAATTCTTACTGTCACTCAGGACTCAAATATAATAAAATACAGCAGCAGCAAAGGTAGTGAGGCATGTTTGCCAACACATTTGCACCTTTTAATTCTCTAAATTGCACTCTCCGGTGGTCCAGGCACTGATGTGGGCTTTGCTCCTCTGAACAGCCTTGAATTTCTGCAGAAGCCATGGGAACATAAACAGTCACAGACACTTCTAAATCTGTTAAGACTGTGATGGAAAACTGATTAATAGATTCAGAATATTGCCTTGCTTTATTTGTTCAAGGGGAAATGAAAAAATCAGAAAGCTTTGTTCTATCCATGTGTGTGTGTACATCTCCACAAAATGACTCGACTCTTGTACAAATTCCAGAAAAATGCTTTTCCCTCACATGTTTAATGCATCTAGAAAAAAGACTGAAAATTAAAGTTTTCCCTCAATGTTTATACTTCAGAAAAATACACGTTGCTTATTTGTAAAATAACCACAATAATTTTACATATCAATTTCTATGCAAACTATCTTTGGGTGGTGTTTTTTGTTTGGGGGTTTTTTGTTTGTTTGTATGTTTGTTTTGTGTTCGATTCAACCTATATTAAACTAAGATGCAAAAATACAGACATACAACAAACCACAGATATTAGCAAAAGCAGTGAATCAAACAATACCACAAATTTCCCTGTGTCTGAATCAAATTTCTCATTCTGCAAGCTTAGTAATATTCTCACAATAATGCCATGCTCCTGCCACTAATACAGATGGTCAACCCGTCCTGATCTGCGACAATTTGATTGCTGCAGCCTGCTGTTGCGGACATTTTCAGAGCAGATGAAGTTTTAATTACCTTGATCTTGTTTGGATTCTTATTTGCTGCTCAAATTAGTCTCTTGTGTTTTTTCTGCATAAACAAATTCAGAACAGATTGCAGCAGGGCAGCAGTAACCTCAAACAGTTTTGCCTCAATTGACTTTAAACGTAGATGTAAGAAAAATCTGAGGTTTTTTATTTCAGACAAACCTCAGGTCTTAACAGGTATAAGGAATCATACCAGGATCTTACTTCATAAAGTATACAGTATCTATTTGAGCATTTAGGGCATGAACCTGAACACAAGAAGTCACTCGGAAACTTGTTATTGTTTCAAAATGCTGTCTTTACTCTGAAGAAAGTCGAAAAAACCCTCTTTCAATTAACTGATAGCATTTATGAAAGAGACTCTTTACAAAGAGTGATGCTGCAGTGTAAAGTCTTCAACAGCTTCATACTTTCTACACAGATCTGAAAACAATTTATTCTAGCAGGGGGGAAGGAGAAACTCAATTATGATGGAAACCTAGAAAAAGAAAGATTATTTTTTGGTTAAACCAAAATTAATATGAGTTTTAGTTTGAATAATCTATTCTTCTAGAATACTTATGGAATACTTATTCAACATAATTTGTTGAATTAAGAAACAGTTGCTAAAAGACAAAGTTTCTTTTCTTAGAGCAAAAGAACCAATCCACTTCAAAAATACTAGTACCCCAGACAAGTATGACTGAACAGGCTAGACAAATTCCATGCTCAACATAAAAAGCTTAACAAGAAATTATTTTAGTGACCAAACTTACTGGGTTTATGAGATACAAAGGTATGTAAAATAAAACATTGCATTGGAAGGCAATGTGCCAAATTCTATCCAATCGTAACACCTTCTATAAACCAATCAGCTCATTTAGCCAGAACTTATCCCTCTGTTTTATTACACTTTTTAACATTTATTTTTCTTCTATTTCAAGGTGAGGTGGGGTTTATAGACAGAAAACTTTTCTAAAGTTCTTCCATCTACCAAATGAAAATGAGGGGAAAAAAAGATGCCACGGGAAACTTGAATGAGCTCATGTGGCAGAAGCAAGTTTCACCGGGAGTCCCCAAATGCATGCAGTAATTCTTGCTTGTAGCCACTCTATCCATGTTACACGCTCAATCAGAGATCTATAGATAGAACACGATCTAAGAAGAAAGGAACTCCCAGATGTCTCACATGTTCGATACTTCTTCAAACGCTACAGCTATTTGATTAAAGATCAAACAGAGTGGAAAGGCAACAGCTTTTCTTTCAGTTTATATGTTGTTGAGCCATTCTTCTTCCCCTTGTGCTTGCTGCCATGATGTTCATTGCCTCTCTCAAGAGTTACCATCTAATAACCTACAGGCAGCACCGGCACACATCGCTCTGAAGACTCGTTTATGCTTAAGCCATTATATGATCCTTCATATTAAAAAGATTAAGGGGCTTATTCTTCTTTGCTGGAGACCGTGGAAGTGCGTTATCAATTTCAACAGTATAAAAGTGAAAGGATTCTATTCCCCATCCCTTCGTAAATATTCTAAATAATATCATTCATCATGATAAAAGAGAAAAATTCAGCTATTAATTTATCACATCCATGTAACTAACTGAAGAACCTGGCCAACACTAGTAATTTTTCTCCTGCCTCCATCACTTCGGCCTTTTTATTCATCCAGCAAACAATGCTTCACTAATTCTGAAAAACACATATGTATGTGTAGATTCCTTTTTTATTGGTGTGAGTAATCATATTGGCTACTCACATCAGTGAACTTATGGTTATACTAAGTGTTTGCAGGACCAGTGTGTGTGTGCTTCCTCTGAACTGTGAGGGGAACAGAAGGATCAGAATAGAAGCAAGCAAAAATGCATTTCCAGAAAGAAAAGAAAAAAAAAATATTTTATATATAGATATATATATAGAGAGATATATCTATATATCTTGATATCCCTAGAAAATCTCTAAAAGAATGTTTCTAATAATGATAAAAACCCATAGGCTATCCTGAAGCAGTTTCCCAGCTTGCTCTAAGTACTGGGGGCAAAAAATAAACATATTTTAAAATTACTTGAATAACCAATAATAGCAGAGCTCAGGAAGGTGGAAAACTTTAACTACAGACCATGCATATTTACAATTTCCACAACAAGATGGAAAGCCCGTTTATAAAGAAAATATCTTGGGACAAGGCAATAGCTTTTGCTTAGGCAGAGGCTGAATGAGGCATCTGAACATCCCATTTTCCAGGAGGCAAACAATCCCAGTGCATGCTAGTACAATAAAAATCGCATTAGTCTATTGTGCTGCAGGCCAGCAAACCTGTTAAATAGAAATAAAAAAGTTGTTAAGAATCCCACTATTAACAGTGGGAAGATTGCAGCTGAGGAGAAAACGTGGAAAAAACTCCCCACCCAACTCTAAAAAGGTACTATTTGGAAAAAAAAAAAAAAAAAAAAGACAAGTTTGAATGTTTGGGGGCAGCAACAGCCACTTGACCTTTGAGTTTTGGGGTAACATCGTTGAAAAAAAATATCAGAGTAGTGAATATAATCCAAACTCTTTCTAGTACATCTCAAAGAAAGTCCCTAATATTAGGTAATGGTGACAAGCACTTATGCAATAAATGGATGTGTCAGCCATACACTGAGACCTTAGATAATTAGGATCTCTCCACAGAAGGAGATGAGGGCCCAAGACTTAATTTCGATGTCTGAGCTCAAGAGTACCTTAACAAAAGAGAGGATATGAAAGCTGTCCTGGACTATATGACTGCCCACTCCAATCACCCCAGTGCAGCAGAAGACAACAGTTTGAGCCCATCTAAAATAGGGATTTTAGCAATATTTCCTTTTCCCTCACAAAATCAGGAATTGCTACTGATTACCAGCCTTGAAATTGTTTGGAAATTTAGAGCTCAATGCATTTTGTTAACGTTTCCTTTTCTCCATTAAACAAACATGCATGGAAACATGATTAATAAGATTTATATGTAATGTTGGAATTTCCCAGGTAATTTTAATCTGTGGGCTCTAATTCCGGTATTTTAACACAACATAACTTTCTTGAAATTAAAATCATATTGTAAAGTACACTTTATTACGGCGATTTGATGCTTTGCAATCAACTTGCTTTTATGAAGCATCAATATTTTCTAAAAAATGCGGGAGATCAGAGTGCTTTCAACAACTCAGTGATTTAACTAACACTATCAGAAAAATCATAGAATCGTAGAATAATTTGGGTTGGAAGGGACCTTTTAAAGGTCATCTAGTACAGCCTCCCTGCAGTGAGCAGGGACATCTTCACCTAGATCAGGTTGCTCAGAGCCCCATCCAGCCTGACCTGGAATGTTTCCAGGGATGGGGCATCTACCACCTCCCTGGGCAACTTGTGCCAGTGGTTCACTACCCTCATAGTGAAAAATTTCTTCCTTAGATCTAGTCTAAATCAGGTGTAAATCTGCATTCATCAGTATTTAAAATTAAAAAGATGTCACTTTCTTGTGTTGTCCCTAGCAAATACTCATCTTAGTGCTGCAAAGAAAAGGTGCCATAATTTGTTTCTTTTTTCTCTCCCTTCCTTTTTTTTTTTTCTTTTTTTTTTTTTTTTTTTTTTTTGGTTAAGGTGACCACTGGGAGTTGCACTGCCTGGAGTCTTGATTAAATGTTTTACTGCATCCAGAACACTTCATCATGCAGCATAGCCAAAATCTATTACGGCTTGCAAGTGACTCATACTTTAGCTATGAGAAGATCATAATAAAGAACATCTTACATAAAAATGCCAAAAAGGTTGGTAATTTAATCTTGATTCTAAGTAGGTATGCAAGGTCTCTTTGTCAGCCCGTGCTTGCCTATGCAGACAATAAGACATTGTCTGGAAACGCATAACCTACTGTGGTTACATCTAACTTTTTGGCAAAGTCCAGATGATACTGCCACTGAAAAGAAATGGTTCGTTCTTGTGAGTGCACTGCAAATACCACTTCTAGCAAACATGCAGTATGATTTATCCATTCATGCTAGGGGTCCATCAGCACCTGGGCAGAATATTCATTAAAACCAGCGACAGGGGAAACGGCGTTATTAGCCCATGAGTAAACACATGTGGATGATAAATCCTGTCCCTCTACGGAAACAGATGAATAAACACCAGAGCAGCATACAGAAATTAACTTCAGAAACTGTTATTTGCAGCACTTACTCTTCGGATGCCTACCATACATCACAGAAGTGGACAGAAGCAACACCCTGACCCAGACGTTAATGAAATGAGCACTAGACCCGGGCGCTCGTCCCCCCACTCAGTGGCTTCCTGGTCCAAGGCAGAAGCAAAGAAGCTCTCCAGGTTCCCCAGACTGACTCCCTCCACTTCAACCAAGCCATTCACGTGTTCAGATACCCTGTCAGGTCACTCTGGGCAAAGATTTGTCACAATGTTGTGTTACACACCCTGGGGCACAGGGAAAGGAAGGGTCGGATATTCAAATCTTGAGAAAGGGCAAATAAAGCAAACAATTCAGGCTATGTTTCAGTTACTGGTCACTTATAGCTCGTGTGCGTTACATACATGCAGCCACGGCTGACGGCATTCCGCCAACACAGGCAACTACTTCTGCCGACCCAGGAGAAGGCCACTAGCCAGGACAGGACATCGGTACCTCCGCTCCCAGCCCCAAAACACCTGCAAAGGCTTGCTGAGGATGGGGTGCAATAACAATGAGCGGGGATTTGGGGACTGACTCCATTGTTTGAAGAGCCAGAACAGAAAAGAAATGTTTTTCTAAAGGCAAAGCAAGCCATGTTGCTATTCCCGCTCT
>NW_010545497.1:105245-116448 GCF_000687285.1 Phaethon lepturus
AATCAATATATTTAAGTAATTGTTTAAGTCTACATCACTTACTGCTCTCTGAAAACAGGCATGGTCTCACATGCAACAGAGGGAATTAAGACTGGGTTAAGGAATGCACTAGTCAAACCTTGGCTAATTTAAGAAAGCAACAGCACGCTGATTTTAAAACACACATCAAAACATACATAATAATATACATGGAAACCCAAAATAAGCCAACTTCACAATAAATGAGAGATAAACATCAAAGTGGTACAAGGAATAAAAATGATAAGAAATGCCACAAGCAGTCATGTTTTTTCCCTCCTTCACCACCAAAACCATAATGAAATACAGGTTATTTTGTCAGTACTGGTAAATGAGTAACATGTGTGGCTCAGTCAATATTCATACAGTTTAAAAAAGAGATTGATTGTTCGAATAAGTCATTTTGAACTCCATTTCAATAGGACCAACTGACATACCAGGATCTCTCCCAGGTCTGCCCAGAAATGGCAACCCAGTGGGACCAACACATAGTTGGGCTGGCACTAAGGACCATAAGCTGCTCTATATGCATATGGCACCTGTGTGCATGTGTGTATGTACGCATGCATGTAACAAAGGTCAGGCTGCCATGCCAGCCTACCTGCTCAGAGCAGGCATAGGACAAGGGACATGGCAGAGCTGCTTCATGTCTCCTCTCCCACCAAGCCAGTCCTGGCAGCGCAGCCCAGGCAGCTGGGATAGGCGAGCACGAGCATGCCTTCCCTAGAGAAGCTGGCATGAACCGTGACTCCTCCCACAACTGGAGAGCATGAGTTTTCCAGTCCGCCCTGGAACAACATCTCAGAGAGGTCTGCAGCCCAGGCAGTATTGCATTCAGTTAATCCAGGAGAACTTGAGTGCGTACATGGCGCAACTCACGTAATTTCAACGTGAAAATGCACTGGCCTGGGAAGCACCATGGGAGTATGCACCCAGCGACCACTACGCGCACCAGAAAGACCAACGTACTATGGCATACGTTAAGAGGTGCCATTGTTTCTTGTACTGCTGTTGGGGCACTGTGCACGGTGAGGAGGGCAGGGAGAGCAGAGCGGCTCCATCTACCCCTTGAGCGCTGAGTCAGCAGCACTGCTTGGCCACTGCAGGCACCAGAAAAACTCCACAAATCCTTTCACAGCCTACCCACAGGTGCTGGGACACACACACATATGGTCCTATGTCATTTCCCCAGATAAAAGGGGTGATTTTCTCATAAAGACATTAATTCTTCTGTATCTAGCAGTACCTCTAGCTACAAAACCTATTTCAAATACCTGCCAAACCAATACAAACACTTGGCAAACACTTGCTAGTGAGGTTTTTCTTTTTTGGGTGGTTTTTTGGGTTTGTTTTTTTTTTTGTTAAATACTCAAAACTTTATACATTTGGGAACCATTCAGTTTATAACTTTGCATTTAATTAAATGAGGTCTACTGCCATGTAATAAGAAATTGATTGAATTGGTAAGAACATTTCTGTCCGTGCCAGAGGAAAAAAAAAAAAAGGATAAAGAGAGAAAGAGGAGAAAGCAAGCATTAGCAGTTCAAGGATGGGAATATCACACCTCTAAATTAAATAAATCACTTAATTAAACTTACAGGTGTGACATTCAAGATACATTCAATCATCAGGACTCCATCAGTGAAGGCTGCCCAAACAGCAAAAGCAAAGCTCTTTACCCAGAGCCATGGCAGAAAAAGCATTTTTATAGTCACTGAAGAAACCACAGTTTTTTTCCTGTGAGTGGAATTAAAGATATAGGACTGAATGCCGATTGACGTTCTGCAGTGTTACAAGGGTTTTATAATGGCACCTTTCTGAGAAGAAATCCCATATGAGTCTAAATAGATTTTAGCAAATAAAACACACAAGGCCAAAGTGTAACTTTCTAGTCTCACATTTAGAACAGGGCCATTTTCTAGAAACACCTATAAGTTTTTCCTCCACAGCATCAACAGACTGCTAGCAGGGAACTGCGGGGCTAGAAACTCCAAATATTTTCACACTCTCCTACAAATTTCAGGAAAATGTCCTCCTCACCTTACTCCTCATTTTCAGACCGCAGTCTTCGGCAGCAGCTTCGCATCTGCTCCTGCAGCATCGGGGTGGTCCCTCCCAGTGGCCATGGGCCACTTGTGGCCAGAAAAGCACTTTTAGGTGGCCACAGATGGACCTTCTCATTGTGGCTACCCTCAGCAGACCCAGACGACCATCAAAGGCAATGGCGGCGGGGTCTCCTCCGCCAGCAGAGCAAGTTTCTGGGTACTCAGAGGATCAGACACAGGTTTGTTAAGATGAGTTTGCTTACTGCCAGCAAATCCGCACCGCCTGGATATACACTGCAGATTCATCCTCCCCTGCCTTTCCTTTCTTCTGCATGGCTGCAAAAGCCACTGCAGGTCTGCTCAAACAAACATAGGTCACATGGGACTTAAAAAATATTGTACATTCTCTGGAACATTTTGGGGGCAAACATTAGTCCTGGGAAGGCTAAAACAGATTCAACTTAGATTGATCCCGCTTCATCCTTGGTCTCAAGGAAATTTGCCAAGGAGACAGACATGGCTCCAGCCTAATTGGATTAGGGGACATTTAAAAACATGTGGGGTTTTTTATTTGTGGGACCCAGAGAACAGCTCCCAAGTGTCTATGATGGGGGGCTTTACAATAGCGATGGCAGCAAGTAATCCAGAGGTGTTTGACTCTGGGAAGTTCTGTTCCGAAATGGGAACACGTGCATTCAGCCTGGGTCCACTGGTGCAGTGTGACTGAGCTCTGTCCCCCGAGTCACCAAAGGCAGCAGGAGCATTGCTTCACCGTGGGGTCAGGCAGCTGAGAACTGGCTGGAAATGCCTCTCTCCTCCTCCTGGAGGAAACAACAGCTCCATGAGTACTATCAGCTTGGGAAAAGCACATCAAAATGCAAATCGGTGGGATGAGTGCTTGTGAAGGTATGCCCTTGGACTCCACTGCCACCCCAAAGGTCTTCCAGGCTCATCAAGGGTCTTGCAAACAATGAAAAATATTAACAGTGCAGGTCTCCACATTTGGGCAACCTATCTTTGGAGGGGCAGATCCTTCTGTTTCCCTTTTCTTTCCAAATCTGCATCTTCAAAATACACAGTTATGCTGCTTTCCCTGCTGACCTCATGAAATGGAGCAAAACAGACAAGAACTTAAATTTCAATTTTCTGGACGCACCAGCTCTTCTTTATCCTCTTTTCTCCCATATATCAGAATCTTTGTTTAGGCAGCTGTATCTTCATGCAAATCTTACCCCAGTTATCTTTTTGGTCAATCATGACTATACCACCTCTACTACAATTATCAAGAAACTCCTTCTTGCTAACAGTGGACTGCTGCAATGCATATTAGACCAACTCATATACTTGGACAAAAAAAGAAAGTCCCACATGCCTCCAAACTTTGTCCTTCTGCCCAACATTCAATTGGTCTACATTACCTCGCCTTAAAAAATTGCTGTTTCTAAGTGATGAGGTTTTGCAGTAAGACCCGTCTTGAAGCTAAATAAAGACAACTCTATTGGATCCTTACCAAACTGAGAAGATTCAAATTTACATATAACTACAAACTTTGATCTCCAGAAATGTTCTGAAGACCTGAATAACACATTTTTTTGGCCTGGGAATGTGGAAAGTGGCTGAAGCTCTGTTTATAGAATTTTTCACATCAGCCAACAACAATTTTAGTTTTCCACACTTATCTTTTGAATTTTCTTACTTAGCTGTTGGACTTTGGATTTGACATACAAAAATTTAGAAAAATCAAGCATTAAAGACTGATTAAAAGGTACCTTTCAAACTTATCATTTCATCACTTCTGTAAATATATATATGACTTTGCACACTGAAGAAAAATGAAGTGAAAGAAAACGAGCATTCACAGAAATAGCTAGAATAGCTGGAACAGTGTGCTTATGTGGGATTCTTACAGTCATCTTCTTTAATAAAGAATATGAAGTGTTTTATTTGAGCATAAAGTCAGAGATTTGACTTTTATTGAGTCCTAAGGATCTGCTACATCTTTCCTTATATGTAGAACCTACATTAACCTATGAAGTTACACCCTCTGGCCCTATAGTCAATAACAAGAACTTTTAATAGTCAAAATCCTATATTGATATCCAACTACTACATTACAGCTTTCTCCCCCAATACCAAAGACTTTGCACTGCAACAATCTCTCATTGACTTCAACATTGTTCAAAGGTGACACCTTAATGGAAGAGCAAAGACAAACTGTAGAAATACACGTGTAGACACATATGTGTATATACAACACATAAGCAGAGTAAACTTATGTAACAGTTTCTGTGGTTCCTTCCTCAAAGCGTTGACTGATACATTTTTCTTTTTTTCTAGCTTTAGTGTAGCACAGTTCTAGGCTGCCTGGGAGGAGAGGACAGAGGTTAACGCCTGATGGTACACGCTGTCCTACAGGCCTCCTATGGGACACTCCATGACTGACCTGGGAACACTTCACAGCCACCTGCTCCCAAAGGACATTAGAGGAATATAGGCTTATTGTGGATAGTCCTAAGCAAGCCCTGATTACTGAGTCAGAAATATCACTAGCAGTTGACAATTACAGTAGAAACACAGTTGTTAGGAAGGCCAGTTGGACTACTCCAGACAAAGAATGACCAAACCAAAGCCTCCCTTCAATCAAGTCAACTGATTTTGAGTTTTGATAATCTTAGTAAACTTCAAAGGAAAAAAAAAAAAGAAGATATATACTGACATTTCTGCATATCTTAATTTTAGTGTGGCAGGAAGCAGAAATACCACAAGAGAATGGTTCTCATGGTATTTCCAGCACAAGTGAAACCAAAGAGACTTTTCTTGCTCAGGTCCCTGTCTGATGTCCTGACCAAAGCTACTCAGCTACCCCTTGCATTATAGCACTTGGGTTTTTCAGTTATTATCCCAATCATGCTAAATCTTTGATCCTTTCAAAGTTTACCACCACTGGTCATTACTACAAGCCTCTGGGTTTTTAAAAACATATGGGAAGAATTTTAGCAGTGCTGAGAATCACCAGTTCCCTTCTGAAGAACATAGTTGGGGGGCGGAATCAGAATGAGTGTTCAAATGTAACCATAAAAGATTCAGAAATTCTTCACAGAGTTTACACACCCTTAAATACACAAAGGATGATCACTCATTGTATGCTCACAATTGAAGCATTTCAGTAGTTTTACCAACAATCAAGAAAAAAGTATTTGGAGGACAAAAATGGAATGTTTTACAGTGAAATGATTATATTCTATTAAAGGGTAGGAGAGCAGAAACAGAGAGTAGGCAAAAATTAATATATTAAACCAAAGAAAGTCATATATTGCCTCTTAGTAAGAAAATTACAGCAAGAAACCTGGGCATCACGGAGAGGTCTAGAAAATAAATGCTGCATTTTCCCCCCTTTTTATACTGTTGTCATGTGGCATTCCGTTCCCCGCCCCCATTCCTGAATCTCAGCCTGGTTTGATCTCTCCACAGAGCATGACACAGCTTATTTTTTTTTCCTCAGAGTAATGTAGAAGAATGCCAGAGCAAAATTTTTATATAAAAAAGTATTTTCTAGGTATGAATGGAATAATCCTGAAAGCTTTCTGAGAAAGTCATCAAGCAGTGGAAAGAAGGAAAACAAGGCAGCTGAAGAGTTCTGAGTAATTAAAACAATGGCAACAACTCAGAAGCCTCCATTAGCTCATAGTGTTAATGGTGACAATAACACAATTACCAATGTAATTTCATAATGAACAGCTGGTGATAGGGCAACTGGGAAAGCATTATGCCTCAAAGACACCATAGTGTGCTTTAGAGAGATTTGTCTCTCTTACTTCATGTAACTGCATAGGAAGTAGGGATGTGGGTGCTCTGTTTAGAAACACCTATCCAGAAACACACTGTTTGAAAATCACTACTAGCAAGTGTGAGAAATTAATAACAACAATTTTTGCATTTATGAGTATCTGCCTACTACAAACTTTCAGCCGACTTCTCAAACATGATTAAAGGCATCTTTGTTGTAGTAAAATGATTACTGTATTTGTCTTCCAGGGGAAAAAATAAGGGACAGAGAAATAAGGTGATATGATTGGTATAGCACAGTTTATAGCAGATTCGGCTGCTGGCCATTCCTCATTTTCGCAGTCAGAATGTGTCACTATCCAAAATCTGTATGGACACTAATGACAACGGGAAGAAGGAAACCTCTTGCAAGAAACCTGTCTTGCTCTCAGCCCTAAAAAGCCCCCAAAAACATGTGCATAATGCAGTCATTCCTTCAGTGATTTCTGTGACCATACTATAGTGCAGAGAGGCAGAAGCTGCCACTAGTACAGAAAATACTTCAAGGGATGGTAAGATAAACAGTATGCTCATTTTGGAATCCTAAGGTTCATCACCTAAAAAAGACATACCACAATTTGAAAATCCACAGTTTGCAAGCAGCAAAAAGATGAGCGATTAATCATACAGTAACTTTAGATTTGTATAACTACCACAGAAATGTACTACCACACGGTCAAAGTTTATTCACCGTGTGGTATAATAATATTCCATTCGATATTCCATTGCTACAGGATGACCATAACAGTGAAATAATCTAGCTACAGTGCCCCCCATTCCCCAAATACATAGAAAACTGAGGGAATAGAAGTTTGTCAAGCTTTAGTATTAATATAACAAAAAAATCTCAGTTTGTGATACTATTAAACTTTTATGCCATTTATTAAGTAAATGCATATCATACAGGCATGCATAAGTTCAGAATATATTAAACGTTTTGCAGCATTTTCCCACAATTTACTCAGTTCTTATGCAGACAAATGCCCTTTGAAGAAGCAACTCCAAGCAAAAACTCACTGAACTGGCTCAGTTAATCCACTAGCAAACTTACTTGTGCTTTCCTGAACAATCTCCAGCATCTTAACTGATGTCACCATGAACAAAATAACACACAATAGCTCAAATCTCTACCTCTATCTGGATCTGAATCATTCTGCTTTGTAGCAATGATTACGCATAGATGCCATTACTGCTACCTGTTACCACTGTGTTATGGAACAAAAAAGAGGGGGGAGATCATTAGCATTTTTGAAAATTCCTTGTGAATTCAGTATTCGGTGACTTACAACCACTGCTCAATAACATGATCTATATTGCAAGCCTAGCTGTCAAAACCAGATGAATTAAAGCCTGAAACATTTGAATGAAATTATTAAACTCTTCAGCGAGTAAAGAAAAAGTAGCACATCTGTTGCTTTTCATTTATTCTTGGATATTTAACTGGCATTTAAAACCATATATCCTGAATTACAGAGACCTCACTAAGATCCCTGAAAACAGTAGAAGATAAATAAAAGGTCTACTTATGCCTAGCAAGATGCCATGACATGCTAAGAGTTACGTAGCCAGTGTTGGATTTGCCTCCTTCACAGAAAAATTTCAATCAAATTCAAAGCCTAAAGGACAATATCAAGTTCAACATGATATTGAATTAAAACGCATTTCATTTTTTAGTCAAATTATGGTATAATAAATTCAGATGTATCTAGCAATTATTTAATAATGTGCTAATATAACATACCATAAAAGTTTCATTTTTCTTACATAGATGAACAAATGGATAGCAAATTGTGAGAAGACTTACATGTTTAAGTGTGATGAAGAACAAAACTGATAATCAGGCAAAACTAGCATCAGCTTTTAATGAATTATACTTTTATAAGGACCTGTGCATATTCAGACTGCACAGAACAGTCTGGCACAAGTCTTGTGAGTAATTTTAGATGGATGTATGCTTGGTATTTGGTTGAAGTTAGTACAGAACAAAGCAAAGTAGACTTAACAGCACTTTCTTTCAGTTTGGCTTTTTAAAAACCAATCATTTTAGATACTCAATAAGAGTTTTGACAAGTACCACCATTCTCGTTAACTCACCACCACTCACCAAGCTTTTAAAGGAATTTTGTTCGCTGTATATCAGAAGCTGGACATTCTCATAATCTGGTCAAGTCACCAACATTTCTGTTTGAGATGGGGTCAGTTTTGATACTAGGAGAGGTATGTTAATTTGCTCAAACCTAATGGACATAACAAAAGTCCTAAGTTGTAAATGCCTCTGCAAATATGGTGTGGCAAAAGTTAATCACCAGCCAAGCTGGTAAAAACTTGTCCCTCATCTACACTGTACCTTACATTTCAGTTATATTCATAACTCTTAATGTCTTAATCTAAAATAACTTTCCCAGGGGACTTTTGATAGCTACAGACAATGCAGTTAAGAAGTGCTGCTCTCTTTCTACAGTACTGTAGAAATATTCTCAATCTGTTACATTTGGTAGCAAGCGCTAAATGCAAGTTGATCATGAAACAGATAGGGAATGGAAAGCTTTGAAACTGGAATACCATCAATTTGTCATATGTAGCCTGGTCCTCAGCCCTCACTTCATTAGTTATGGGATAGGCTAACTGTGCAAATGACCGGAAACTCATTAAAATGAGACTTAATGATGCAGAAATTAAAAATTGCCAGGAAATTATTATTATTATTACAAATACTTAAGGTTGTTTTCAAGTATCTGCTGAGTGTGTTAATGTTTTTAACATTAAAAATGGATTTATGTTACCATCCTCACTTACGAGTATTAAGGATAACATAAATTTCTCATAACTTCAAATACATTATCTTGCTTTGCGGTTTCTATCTGCTTATTCACAGAATTTTCAATACAGTATTTAAATGCATTTTTAAAGGCATTTTTACTTTTTCTTTATGCTTTATGAATCAATGACACACACCCTGTTGTGTGCCATTTGCTGACATGTTATATTTTATCTCAAAAGAAGGTATTTCTTAAAATGGTGAATTATAGATTGCTGGTATATTAAAAATATCTTCCTGATAAATATTACCTGTGCATTTTTTCAAACACATTTCTTACATAGGCATCACCAAACAACACATAACAGCTTGCTTTCTTCTTGAAGCCCAGTAATTCACATATGCTCTCCAACCAGGCCAGGGTAATTCTCCAACATGAAATGGTATGCAAAATGCTGTAAGTATTTGCACTATGCTTCAGGGACAAAGTTACAGGTTATGATTACAGTAGTTCAGGTTAAAATAACAACAGTAAAAAGAAATGAAGGGGAAATATTTGTAGCGATGCTAATTGATGACTGGATTCACATTCTGGTTTCAGTTACCCCAAAGCAAATCCTGAGAGACTCCAGCAAGGTTAATGCCTTTCTTTGCACGTGTTGCACAGAATAATATACTTGGTAAACACTGCTGAATGAATTAAAATGAGCCTACGATACGAAGGCAACTTTCCTAACGAAGGAAAGTTAAAAGGATTAATTGAAACCTCTGTGCAGAAATGCAAACCCCTCAAATCTGTCAAAATTAATGAGAAAGGCCAGAAGAAACATTACAGTTCTCCCGTCTAGACCGCCAGAACCTACAGTCTGCCTCACATTAAATAAATGCTATAGAAAATCTATTCCTTTCTTCTAGCTGTGGTATTTATATTTTACAGCCTGTTACCTCTTTAATGCAGCAGAGAGGACTTCATTGAGCAATGGAATCCATGACCGTTTTAAGCATCTTTGCTAACCCACGTTCTCGAGGCCACAGTAAAACTCCAAACTTGTTAATAACAGCCCACAGAAACACGCACAGAAAAGTAATGAACATCCAAATCAGGGTCCAGGCTGCTACCAGGCAATCAGCAAGCACACAACTTGGTGCTCATGTTCAGAAGAGAGTCAAGACAGGGCTGAGAAGCTGGGTAACTGTATTCAGCCGAAACTTTCTATTTGCTATAAAACAGTCACAGATATTAATTTCAAAACAATGAATCCATGGAAAAAAGTTCTCATAGTAAGGAAAGAATGTGCTAATTTGAAAAGTTACAGTTAAGTCACACAGTCTTGCTTCCTACAAAGCTCAGCTCTGTTACAGCCCTTTTGTCCATCAGTCCCAAGGTCTCCACCATGTGGCTTGAAGAAATTGAGAATGCTTACGGAGGTCTATTTAACTTTGAAATTCCAAAATATCCATTAGCATATACAGCTCAAAAGTTCACCTGAGTTGACTGCAACTGGAACAATCCCCTTTCCTCTTGTCATTTTTCTCCACTGGGAAAGGCTGACATGAAGTTCAGGAGGTATGAAGCAGGCAGGAGACAGCTGGGACATTAACAATTCATTTTTCCAGTGCCTGGCTCGCAGCAATGTACCCCCCTGAATCCCTGCACCTTTAGTCTACTGAAGCATCGACAAGCACCCTCAGATAAAACTCTTGTGTAGGCAATGGCGCATCTCACAATGCACTGGTCAAAAATGAAGGCTCGACTCTGATGTTGCTTTATCTCAATTTTCTGTGCCGCTACATATATTGATGAACCAGAAATTTCAGAACCAGAAAAATATCCTGGTCATGCTTTATTTGAAGTTATCCATTTACACTCTATTGAAATTGTTTGACACAAATTCTCTGGAATTTACTGTTGAAAGCAAAGCTGACGAACAGACAAGCTTCAGTGTGAATGGAAAGTTTTCACAAGAAGTTACTGCTGTGCCAGTCTCCACTACTAAAAACCAAGTGCAACTTGCTAATATTCTGGGGTGACAATCCAGGTGCAACTGCACAAATGGTCAGTGCAGTACACTTTCTAACCCATTTTATATATTGAAAAGTGAATGGAACTGAGAAGAACCAGCTACCACAACACATACCAATATTTATCTACTTTACACTTACAGCACTGACATAATGTGGTGTCTCCTTCAGCCAGTGGGAGTTTGAATTCTTTAAGAATTAAATCTGGCCAATTAATTAATTATTAATTAATTCATTGCCCAGAGAAGTTGTGAATGCACCCTCCCTGGAAGTCTTCAGTGCCAGGCTGGATGAGGCTTTGAGCAACCTGATCTAGTAGAAGGTATCCCTACCCATGGCAGGAGGGCTGGAACTAGATCATCTTTAAGGTCACAGAATCACCAAATCATTAAGGTTGGAAAAGACCTTTAAGATCATAAAGTCCAACTATCAACCCAACACCAACACGCCCACTAAACCATGTCCTCAAGTGCCAAGTCCACACGTTTTCTGAACACTTCCTTCGATGGTGACTCCACCACATCCCTGGGCAGCC
>NW_010545498.1:0-3525 GCF_000687285.1 Phaethon lepturus
GGCATGTCAACCACACCACTCAGCTTGGGGTGGTCTGCAAACTTGCTGAGAGTGCACTCAACCCCACTGTCTGTGTCGTTGATGTAGATATTTCTTGTGGTTTAGTCCCAGATGGTAACTAAGCACCACGTAGCCGCTTGCTCACTCCCCCACCGTGGGACCGGGGAGAGAATTAAAGTCATGGTTTGAGGTAAAGACAGATTAATAAGTAAAGCAAAAGCCGCGCACGCAAGCAAAGCTAAACAGGGAATTCATTCACCACTCCCCATGGGCAGGCAGGTGTTCAGCCATCTCCAGGGAAGCAGGGCTCCATCACGCGTAATGGTTTCTTGGGAAGACAGACGCCATAACTCCGAATGTCCCTCCACCCCTTCCTTCTTCTTCGTCCCAGTTTTATATACTGAGCATGATGTCATATGGTATGGAATATCCCTTTGGTCAGCCTGGGTCAGCTGTCCCAGCTGTGTCTCCTCCCAAATTCCCGTGCACCCCCAGCCTTCTTGCTAGCAGGCCAGCACGAGAAGCTGGACTGTCCTTGATTACTTAGCAACAGCTCAAAACATCAGCATGTTATCAACATTTTCTCATCCCAAATCCAAAACATAGCCTCACACTAGCTTCTATGAAGAAAACTAACTCTATTCTGGCTGAAACCAGGACAATATTAAACAGTACTGGACCCAATACGGACCCCTGAGTGGCAACACTCGTCATCGATCTCCATCTGGACGTTGAGCCGTTGACCAGTACCCTCTGGATGCAACTATCTAGCCAATTCCTCATCCACCCAACAGTCCACCCATCAAATCCGTATCTCTCCAATTTAGAGAGAAGGATGTTGTGGGGGACTGTGTCAAAGGCCTTACAGAAGTCCAGATAGATGACATCGGTAGCTCTTCCCTTGTCCACTGATGTGGTCACTCCATCATAGAAGGCCACTAGGTTGGTCAGGCAGGACTTGCCCTTGGTGAAGCCATGCTGGCTGTCTCAAATCACCTCCCTGTCCTCCATGTGCTTTAGCATAGATTCTAGGAGGATCTGTTCCATGATCTTCCCAGGCACAGAGGTGAGGCTGACAGGTCAATAGTTCCCAGGGTCCTCCTTGCTACCCTTTTTAAAAATGGGTGCAATGTTTCCCTTTTTCCAGTCTCCAGGGACTCCACCTGACTGCCACGACTTTTCCAATATCATGGAGAGTGGTTTGGCAACTACATCAGCCAGTTCAACTACATCAGCCAATTCCCTCAGGGCTCTGGGATGCATCTCATCTGGTCCCATAGATGTTCACATTCCTCAGGTGGTCTGGTTTTAGTCCTGTTTTCACTTAGATGCAATTGCTATTGTCAAATTATAAATCCAGTAACAGAAGCTTTCCATTATTTTGTTTGAGAGTACCTCCCTTACAAGAAGTGTCACAAAATGCAACTCTTGATGCAACACTAAGCACTGTGCAGGATCTTTTTCAGAATCTTACACCTGATCATTAGGCTGTAATAGGTATGGGAACAACAAAGGCAGATAAATTCACACAGTTCTGCTCAGTTTCAGAAATGGCACTGTGTAAACATGAAGCAGCTTGTTAAAAACTCCTAAAATTAACTTCTTATGGGCTGGTTGGAAATTACTGATGGAGAGCAATGTTAAGTGATACACATAGGCAAATACAAATAAAGTAACGTATCCATTACCTCTTAGGAGTTAGCTCTTAACAGTTATAATAAAAACAAAAAAGTAAGCTCAGTGGTTGGCAGCGATTAAAAAAGCAAATTAATGTTCAGAATTATTGGGAAAGGAATTATTCATATTATTATAACATCAGTATGCTGGGTGCAGATCTGGTGCTCTCTAAAAACGATAGTAGTCAAGAAAAAATTTTGAGAATGGCAAGAAGGATGATCATGGAGTGAGCTGGCTTCCATGCAAGAAAGAATTAAGTAGAATAGGTCTCTTTACCCTCAAAAGAATATAGTTTAAGAATGTTATCATAGAAGTCTATAAAATCATAACTGGCATGCAAAGGGTGGGTAGGAGTTGACTGTGCTATCACTTTTGCTACAAGAATTAATGCCCATCAAAAGCAAAAAAAAAGTGGGAGCCAGGTTCAGGCCCAAGACAAGGAGATTGTTTCTCATGCAGCAGGGTACAGGTCTGTGCTCCTTGCCAAAGGATGTTGAGGTTGCAGACGGATTACGTGGATTCAAGAGGAATGTAAATAAGTAATTGGAAGAGATATGCATTAAGGATTACTCAGTAGACAAATCACATCAGTCTCGGAGAATCCCTTGAACTGAAAGTAGTTGGAATCTAGGAGGGTCATCAAGGGAAATACCATACTTGCCCTGTTCTCGTTCTTCTCTGGGTGTCCACCTACAGGTACTGCTGGGGAAGCTAGTGGCTTAGACGAACGCCAGAGCTGAGCCAGTTTGACATTTCTTACACTCCATTCTTAGATGAAACTGCTTACATATGTGTCTTGTAACTTTTGTAATCCAGGTGTCCTTTTGGAAGAGATTTCTCTTAGCTGCGTTCGTTGTTTTGGGGTTTTTTCTTGCTGTCTGTATCATCTCCTTTTTGTGACATAACAGTTATAAAGACCACTTTTGGGACTAGGGCCTTCTGATGCCACATGATGTTCAAGCATGTATGTAGCAAGAACTTTGAATTAAAAAATGTAAACTCTAGAAAACTTCACAAGAATCTCTGCTGAAGAACCAGGGATGATATTTATGTAAGGGAAACACGCTAATTGCTACCAATTGCTAATTACTACCTCAAGAAATGAGGGAGAGAGATAGTTAATTGCAAATGTTATTAAAGGCAGAATTTAACTCACATGTCAACTACTGTTTGAAGATGTAGACTTTTTTCTAAGCTAGTCAGCTAGGTTTTCTTTACAGTGAGAGAGTGTGTGGGGGGGTTGTGCTGATTTTGTCTGGGATAGAGTTAATTAACTAGTAGCTAGTATGGGGCTATGTTTTGGATTTGTGCTGAAAACAGTGTTGATAATATAGAGATGTTTTTGTTATTGCTGAGCAGTGCTTACACAGAATCAAGGCCTTTTCTGCTTCTCACATTGCCCCACCAGTGAGTAGGTTGGAGGTGCACAGAAGGTTGGGAGGGGACACAGTTGGGACAGCTGACCCCAACTGTCCAAAGGGATGTTCCATACCATATGACATTATGCTCAGCATAATTCTCTCTCTGTATGACCTATAAAGCTGGGAGAAGGAGAAGGAAGGGGGGGACGTTTGGAGTTATGGCATTTTGTCTTCCCAAGTAACCATTACGCCTGATGGAACCTTACTTTCCTGGAAACGGCTGAACACCTGCCCTCCGACGGGAAGCAGTGAATGAATTCCTTGTTTTGCTTTGCTTGCATGTGTGGCTTTTGCTTTACCTATTAAACTGTCTTTATCTCAACCCACGAGTTTTCTCACTTTTACTCTTCCAATTCTCTCCCCCGTCCCACCGTGGGGGAGGGAGCGAGCGTCTACGCGGTGCTTAGTTGCCAGCTGGGGTTAAACC
>NW_010545499.1:0-334 GCF_000687285.1 Phaethon lepturus
CCCCCAGCCTGTATTGACAGACTACCTGCACTTGGCCTTGACAGGACCCTGCACTTGGCCTTGTTGAACCTCATGAGTTTCACACGGGCCCACTCTTTGAGCTTGTCCAGGTCCCTCTGGAAGGCATCCCGCTCCTCAGGTGTATCAAGCAGTATAAACGCACCACTGAGCTTAGTGTTGTCTGCAAACTGGCTGAGGGTGCACTCAATCCCACTATGTCAGTGATGAAGATATTAAAGAGTACTGGTCCCAATACGCACCCCTGAGGGCCACCACTTGTCACTGATCTCCATCTGGACATTGAGCCATTGACCACTAACCTCTGCGTCTGACC
>NW_010545499.1:550-4612 GCF_000687285.1 Phaethon lepturus
TCCTTGTTGTCTCAAATCACCCCTCTGCCCTCCACATGCCTTAGCATAGCTTCTAGGAGGATCCGTTCCATCATCTTCCCAGACACAGAAGTGAGGCTGGCAGATCAGTAGCTCCCAGAGTTCTCCTTGCTACCCTTTTGAAAAGTAGGTGCAGTGTTTCCCATTTCCCAGTCTCCAGGGACTTCCCCAGACTGGCAGGACTTTTCAAATATCTTGGAGAGTGGCTTTGTGAATCCATCCCACCAATCCCCTTGGAGAGTGGCTTGGCAACTGCATCAGCCAATTCCCTCAGGGCTCTGGGATGCATCTCATCAGGTCCCATAGACTTGTGCATGTTCAGGTTCCTCAAGTGGTCTCGAACCTCATCTTCCCTTACAGTGGAAGGGACTGTGCTCCTCCAGTCCCCATCTTGCAGTCTATCCCCTTGAGAGGTGTGGGAAGAGATACTGCCAGTGCAGAATGAGTCAAAGAATTCGTTGAGTACCTCAGCCTTCTTCTCATCCATTGCTACCAGTAATGATCCAACATGCCTCAGCCTGTCAGACTGGAAACTCATCTTCCTCAGCAAGGTGAACCCCATGCACTGGGAACATCCTGAACAAATTTTCTTGCAGTTACAGATGTGTCTCCCAATCTTGAGTGTATACAGGTTGAAACAATCAAAAATTGTTTAATATCAGTGTATCGCTAAATGTCAGGTCCATATTTGACAAGTGTTCTGGTAGCCAGGCATATTGTCTTATCTCAGCTTTGTTAGTGTGTAGACAATCACAGTACACCAGAGCAACCTCATGCCATGAACACCTCATGCTATCAACTTTCCTTTAATGCCATCAAGGTATATAAAATTACAACTTTCACAGGTCTGATTACTGTTTGTATTTTCAGAGAAGCCCAAGATTCAAGATCTTTTTGAGAGTATTGCTGTGAATCATGGGGAGCTGATCTCTTCAAAACATGGTACTCCAGAAGAGGTTGTACTGATAACCATCCACACCCTGACCTGTTCAAAAAGTTTCAGTTTACTGTGTTTGAATTTTACTGTTGCTTTATCTCTGTCACTTCAAGACATTACTCTCCAGATAGCTGCAGGTTCATAGAGATGAAAAAAAGACATTTAAAGAGGGGCAAGAATAAGCACACATTGGTTCTGATTCATTATGTTGCAGTTCTTATAAATAGTGTCTGCCCAACTGATTTGCTTGCTAGCAAGCATCTCCATACTTTGGTTCAGGGAAGTCCATTAGATGTAATGGATCTAATCCTTAGAAGCTTCACTCTTCAGGAAAAGAAGAGTGATTATTTGGGACAGTGAAAGAAAAATGATGATAGACATCCTGAGGCAAAGATATCTTCTGAGTACTAAGTATGGCTCACCAATGTACATGCTCATGCCTGGTCATGAGGAATCTCTTCCTTCCCTGAGATAATATGTTGTAAATTATTCATCAGGAATCCAATGGAGTTAAATGACTATTCAGACAGTGCCTTCTGGCCCTGCATTTGCACTGACTGTTCCACTTCATTCAGTCACAAGCAGTCATGGGGTGAAACCACTCCCGGCACTGACTTCTAAATCCATTTGTGTCTTGTTTTTATTTTTTTCCTCTAAATCTCAATTGAGCTCTTCAAAACTAGGATACATGTGTTAATACAATCCAGAATAAAAGCTTCCAAGTCAGGCATATAAAGATTTTGTCTTGCCCTATTCCAGAAAATGTTTTACCTCATCAAACTGTCATGGTGAAAGCTACAGACACATTTCACCAGAGCTGCAAAAGGAATTTTTACATAAACACTAAAAACGTTACTTCCACCTCCATATCTCCATATGAGAAAGAATCTCAGTTCTTTCACTTGTAAATTTTGGGACTCGTGCCAAGACTGGCCATGGAGATATCTCCAGCACTGAGAAGTGGACAGTTACTAAACCTAAATATTTTAAAAGTGGAGGGGAAAGCAAAAGTTGCCTTTGGATAATCAGAAAACACAACAGCATGAACGTCTGGCCAAACAGAAATGGCTTATTACCAACTGTTATGTTTTAGTGTGGAAAACAGTCCCTACACCAAACCATATTCAGTGGCAGAGGCAGGGTTCCGATTCCAAATATTTCTATAAATCAACTAAATCCCATGGATTGCTGGAATGTAAATGGGGAAGCTGACATGAATTACTGTCTAACAGGGATATTGAATCCTTAAATGAACTGTACACTCACATTTTTAATGGCAGAAATCTGAAGCCAGGCATAATAAAAATAATTTAAATGAGGCTTTGAATACATTAATCTGGATGGGAAGTGCTTTAAAGAACAAGTGAAGCAGAAAAACAGCCAGAGTGTATGTGGCATTTACTTGTAGATATCATTTGCTTCTGATATTATTAGTTACCATTAGTAAAATGTGAAAAAGTAGAAGAAAAAATCTTGTAAAATACTTTCTATTACATGGAAATTAAGGAAGAAGGCATGGAAGTACTGCCTTGTATCAGTGACCAGTGACAATTGCATTCTCTCACAGGCTTATTCCTTAGAGACAATTGCATTCTCTCCTTGTCTCATTCCTTAGAGAAACAGGTGAGGGGAGGAAAAGAAAGGACCAAATGGCAAAGGGGGCATTGGCAAATCACTAGGGTTTCTGGAATATAACTACAAGGTAGCTACCTACAAGAGACTACAGGGAAAATGTAAAAGATCAGTCTCATCTTCTGATCACAGAAAGGAATAGGGAAGACTTTCTTAGTTCAGAAGCTCTAGTGTTAACAGAAATCCTTTCTGGACCACTACTACCACTTACTACCACTACCACTTACATCTGCAGCCGTAAAACCACTTATGACCACACAGAAAACAGAGAACTGATGATACCATTCAAAATAAGAAAGATCATCTAAAGAGCCAAGAATCATTGCTGAAAATTGCCAGGGTGGTTGGATTTCAGGTTTAGACTTAAATACCTACATTCAAAAATTTGTCTTTTTAGAATTCCAGACATCCTTTAGATCCAGCTTTACTTCTTTTCTATAGTCTGAGTCAGTATTTTATTTTCAAAGCCCTTCAGTTCTTTGCAGGCTTAGCAAAGCCGTGTTGTAGCAAAAGGACTCACTAAATAGAGCTCAGAAGAGGCCTGTGTGTATATATGTTTCTGTTTCTTAAATTTGCCCTGCCCAGAAGACACCATCAAGGGCAAGATTTCCCTTCTAAATTCATACATTTCATCTTTCATTTTGGCTCTATGAATAGCTTAACCCTCAGCTGCTCTTGGAATAGCTGTTTCTGATCTTGGAATAGCTGGTAGCTACATTATGAGGAAATCAGAATATCAATATGTGTATTTCTTGGGAGCATTCAAGCCAGACACGTTATTTCTAATTTAAGGACAGCATGCTCTTAAAATAGAAACCTCCTCAAGCTCTGCCAGATCTGAATAAGTGAATTGTTCAATTCATTTCTTTCTACGCTGGCCTGAGCAAGTCAGATATTTTAAGAATGGCAAGGAGGAAACAAAGACTAAAAATCCTCTAAACTGCTCTATGATTCTACAGCATTGTATTTCAGGTTTCTTGAACTTAAAATTAGAGCTTTGTTGAATGTGTACTAAACCTATAATAATCTGTAATGTTTAAAAACAAATATTTGTCTACACATAATAATATGACCAACAGAGTAGTTAGCCTCAGAGTACAAACTATGAGGCAAGTCTTGAAATGAGAACAGAATTCAGGGCATCTGTCACTCTGATAATATGGGAGAAAAAGCTGGGAATAGAAGGGAAACTAAGTCAGAGAAACCAAAGGGGTTAGGAACTAGTCTGAAAGTCAGGAAAACACTAGTCTGAAACATTGATCAGATGAGGAACAAGTGGGATAGCTGCTGCTCCTAGAAGCAAATAAAGTGAGGTTGGTTCTTTCTGTATATTATAGGAACAACATAGGAAAAAAAAAAATCAATCTTTTATATATGTTACTAGAACATATCTATGTACTATTTTAGAAGTAGTGGTGTTAAATCAGTGTAGCAACAAAGCATAAGAGGAAAAGTTTAAAGGGAGATGTAATCTT
>NW_010545499.1:4734-14932 GCF_000687285.1 Phaethon lepturus
CCCTACAGACTTTCTCTTTGTAGTACTCTTGTCTGAACATCCTTGAATATGTATGTTTGAGAATTTTCTTGCGAAACCATCAGTTCTTTACAACACTTCTCAAAAAAAAATACATCAGTGTGTGTGTTATAAAGAATATACCCAAAGATTTATTTTTTTTAAGTAAACATAACTGAGTGACAAGTATTCAAAAAAAACTTTTTTGTTCAAGGCCTAATGTGATTTGTAGTCTATATCTTCATTCCTGATGTAATTGGGATATTTTTTTAAAAATCAAGGAATTTCAGAAATTTTCAGAGAGTGCACATCAATGTGCAGCTCTTAAGCTCAGTGTTTTATCACTGGTTGTGTATGTTATCGTTTGATATCCCAAACTATAACAAGTTCTAAAGCAATGCTGGGCAGAAGGAAGGAAGGTTAAATATTGATCATAAACAACTCAGCTTAATAACCGAGTTGTCCAGTTTATTTATATGTATGCATCTGACCAACAGTTTTAAAGCAGAGAACCATCTAGTTTCCTTTCAGTATTACCCTAGCCAACATCTACCTGTTTTTTTCAATTATCACTTGAATTATATTGGGGAAAATGGACATTTTAAGACTCCTAGTTTTCAGGGTATATCTCTCCCCAGATGAGCTAAACGTTTGTGTGTACATGGAAATGTTTAGTTGAAAGAGATGCTGAAGTGTTCTGAATTGTTATTGCAAATTTGGTGTTTTGAAAAGGAACTGAAACCCAGAAATGCCAGTGGAAACCTTTTGGTACTTCTACTCTGGCAATTACTGCCATAAGCAAAGACAGATACATTGGTTTCTGCCTTCAGCTGCTGCTTGGAAATCTGTTTCTGTTTTCACTCACTTATTTATAGATCTTTAGCTAAGTAGTTACTCTGAGTTTCCATAGTGATAACTGAAATATGTATTAATACCAAACCTCAAAGCATATTTACTGTTGGCAATGCTTCATAAATAACTTCTTTCAGGAGCAGCTTCTCAAAACATATTTGCTCAGTTCAGTTCCCTGCTTGATTTGTGATAGATACTTTTGATATAGCTACATTTATCTAGAAGAGACATTCTTCCCTCTGCAAGATTCACTGTATAGATACTACTTGTCTTTTTTATTGACACTGGTCTGAAGATGCTTCTGAATTCAGAATGTTACCTTTGAAATAAAACCACACTTTTATATTGGCCTTACTTTCAATTGACTTTCCTTAAATGAAATACTATTTAAGCACATCTACTTCATTAGACACTATAAAATAATGCAGATAGCTTATCTGTATTCATAATCATGAGTTTTTGAGCAAGGAACCTGTTTCTCTGGTTATCATCAGATTATAAAAGAATCACCCATTCATAAGTTATTGCTATTTAAACGAAAAAGCTGAACTACAACTCATCATGTATATCCAAAACATCACTTTAAAAAAAAAAAAATCTGGCACGGAATTTTTCCAAACATTCTGTTTATGTTTCCCAGTACATTTATCTGAAGATTTATGGGATACTTTAATGCCCTGGTGTCATGGTGTAACTCCAGCCAGCAACTAAGCACCACGCAGCTACTCGCTCACTCCCCAACAGTGGGAAGGGGGAGAGAATCAGAAGGGAAAAAATGAGAAAATTCATGGGTTGAGATAAAGACAGTTTAATAGATAAAACAAAAGCCACACAGGCAAGAAAAGCAAAACAAAGAATTCATTCACCACTCCCCATGGGCAGGCAGGTGTTCAGCCATCACCAGGGAATCAGGGCTCCATCACGCATAACAGTTACTTGGGAAGACAAGCACCATCACTCCGAATGTCCCCCCATCCCTTCCTTCTTCTTCCCCTCAGCTTTATATGCTGAGCATGATGTCATATGGTATGGAATATCCCTTTGGTCAGTTGGGGTCAGCTGTCCCAGCTGTGTCGCCTCCCAGCTTCTTGTGCACCCCCAGCCTACTTGCTGGTGGGGTGGGGTGAGAAGCAGAAAAGGCCTTGACTCTGTGTAAGCACTGCTCAGCAATAGCTAAGACTTCTCCATGTTATCAACACTTGTTTTGGTCAAAAATCCAAAACATAGTCCCATACTAGCTACTATAAAAAAAACTGACTCTACCCCAGACAAAATTAGCATACCTGGAAAAGAGAGGCAACATTAATTCCAAATTATTTTTTAATACTTTGCACCAAAACAAAGGTTTTGGGTTTTGGTTGTTTGGGGATTTTTTTTTAATAAATATTTGAAAGTCAAATACACTGAGAGATAGAGAGAGAAATGTTTTTAAGAAATATCTGAAGGAATGACTAAACAAATTTCCTCTTCATTTCTGGTAATTGCTTCTGTGAAAGCACCTGAATTAGAGATCATCATAAGAAAATCTTCCACTTCTTATGTCAAACATACTGAGAGATGCGTTCTGCTCTGTACTGAAGGGAACTGTCATGCATACAAGGTGACAAATAATGACCAAGACAAGCCTAGAAAGGGACTTGAGCCTGAATTAATGAAAGTGCCTATGTGGCCCCTATTTTACCTTGTTTGCAAGCAGAAATGTACTTTTATGTCTAATTTGCCTGCCGGGTCTGCTGTTCAGTTAAAGAAGGGAGCATTTACATTTGACAAATTTCATTCTTTATTCAGGTCTTTTGGAAATCAGATGCCGTATAAAGTAGTCTCTCATTACCTGCAGGTGTCTCTTGTGTGCCATAATCCTGTCCTCCTTTCCTATCCTATACATAGGATATCACCCATATGCTTACATGGCAACAACTACAAGCACAAAACATCGCTTTCCAACTGGCATTTCATCAGACATGAATCTCCAGGTTCCAACTGCTGAGCATCGTTTTTCATTATCCTTACCTGAAGGTAACATTTTGTATTAGCTTAGCCTTTCAGGTCTCTTCGCAGTTCAAATGTTTGGGTTCTAAACTGTGTTTTTCTTTCCGGCCCTATGTCATAGTGGGGACTCCCGCACAACGAGGGTGCCCTCTGCAGTCGTGCCCTCATATCTTCTGCACCTCTGGTCTTCAGTCACTCTAACTAAGACTAAGGGAGAAAATGTATGACCCCCTTTCTTTTTCCCTACCATCACGCTAGCTGTCAGCTCCCTGAAGCTCAGAGGCTTTGACTCCAGAGCTACATTTAAGCTCAGGCCATTACCTTTGATCCTTGTTTGTGCTGTGCTGTAGGTAAACCTCTGCCCAGCCATGCACCTTGCTGACCCTGAGCCAATGCGAATAGGATGAAGACAAACCCCAGACTCTGCAATGGGCTTTCACAGCCAGAAGAAGCTGAGCAAACCCGTTGCTGGTAGTGTCTTCTGTCTGTGCAAGGCAGCGACTCCTACGTCCCACGCCGAGGTCAGCAGGAGGCAGGAGTGCGGGGTAGCTGCTGCTCTTTAGACGTTGCAGGAGCTGCCCTGGGCCCTGCTGCGATGGTCATGTTCTGTGCCTGGCATGTGCCCTGGGAGTCATTAACCTGCCTCAAGTATTCACAAGCAAGCACACTGCACACTCACAGTCACCTTTGAGATGTGTGCCAAAGCAAAAAGTTAAATGTTTGTTGTCTAACAAGTATTAGCGCTATCTCGGTGCTTTTTAACCGTAATTGTTCAGGGTTTAACAAAGTAGGGTATAAATGGGATTACTGAGTGAAGCATATTGCATAAGCCTGCATTTAATCATGGTTTACTTCAGTTCAGCCTACTCTGTGATACTGTGGAGATTAATTTTTAGTACTGGAAATATAGACTTGAATGTATTCACACAAAAGCAATTGCTAAGGGGTAATATGTTCCTGTACATTATTTATTCTCTGGCAACTGCCTGTTTGTAAACTTTTGCTTTCATTGAAAATATGCAGCAGTTTGTTATTTTCTCATTAAGGGGTAAGATACTTCAGCTTATTTTCTGATTATGGCAATCAGATTGCATGTTTATTGCTACCAGCCTGCAGTAACATGTTCCCACTATCTTCAGTATTCATAAATATTTTGATCCTCAAAATACCTGCTCTGCTATAAGCTAATAGTATGGGGACCACTTCTTTGAAAGAAAAGGTGGACCTATCTCCTTTTTTTTCCCCCTTCTTAAAAATAAAGCTCTCCAGAGTTCGTTCTCTCTGCTCACTCAGAAGCAGTGGGCATAAGATCTACAGCCATCCTGGAAACAGGAGTTCTTTTTATGGCTTGGTGCAGACAGGGTATTATAATAGTGTACTAGAAAATGCTGTGCAAAAAACCAAGGGTGTACTGGATCTGGCTTGGATGGAGTTAACTTTGTTTGTAGCAGCCCATATAGTGCTGTGTTTTGGATTGTGGCTAAAACAGTGTTGATAACACACCCGTGTTTCAGCTTTTGCTGAGTAGTCCTTGCATTGTCGAGATTTTCTCCAGTTCTCATTCTGCCACAATAGCGAGCTGGGGTGGGGGTGGTCAAGAGAAAGAGAAGGACACAGCCAGGACAACTGACCCAAATTGACCAAAGGGATATTTCATAAAAAAATAGTGGTTTGGTCTTTCCAAAGTAGCCATTGCTTAAGACCAGTGGTGCATTGATCTGCTTGTAGGAAGTGAGTGATTGCCTTTGAGTCACTTGTTTTGGGTTTTACTTGTTTGTTGGTGGAGTTTTGGGGTTGTTTGTTTGTTTGTTTGTTTAATTTTCTCTTTCCTTCACTTACTAGAGTTCCTCTCAACCCACAAGTTTTCTTGCTTTTGCTCTTCTGGTTCTCTCCCCTACCCCACTGGGAGGTGTGTGAGCAAGTGTCTGAGTGGGTGCTTCGCTGCTGGCTGGGGTCAGCTCACCACAAAGGAACAGTTTCTGTTGTCTTTTAAACTAACAGAAGCACTGTTACTTTTTTTCCTATAGGTGGACTCAACGGTAGGAAGGCAACACCAGAATATGGAAAATGCTAAGGAAAGTTTATGACCATTTCTCATTGTGACTGAGAAGAGTGGACAACACAAAGAGAAGAGAGAACAAACGTTCATTCACCCTGCAATATTTTTGCCTTATTTAAATTATTTTTTTCAAAGATTTCATGTCTCCAGAGATGAACAAACCTGAGTATTGGCTGGAAGTTAGAACATTCACCAGTTCCTGGTGAATTCCATGAGTTTTGTACTCATGTTTAAAAAGGAACACTTTGCCACTAGATGCCCATTTCATTTTTAGTCCTTCTTTCACATAGTCGTCTTAACCTGTAGGTTCAATATGATCAGGCTACTTAGTCTAAGTCAGAGCACAAAAATATAAGCTGTTATAAAATGCATATGTTATAAAACATAAAGGCTCTGTAAATTAATTAAAAGACAAGATTTATGCTGAAAATACCTTATTTCAAATGGAGGCAGTTTTGTCAAAGCGTTTTATTGTGTATATGCTTTTCTGAAGTAAAAAGGAGGAAACCAATGCAAATTAAAGGGAGAAAATGTTATAGGGGTATATAGAACAGAACAGAATAGAATAGAATAGTTCCAGCTGGAAGGGCCCTACAACAATCATCTAGTCCTAACGAGTTTAGTGTTGTCAGCAAACTTGCTAGGGTGTATTCAACTCCTGCATCCAGATCATTGATAAAACTACTGAACAGAACTGGCCCTAGAATTGAGTCCTGAGGAACACCACTGGTGACTGACTGGTCACCAGCCAGATGTAGCCCCATTCACTACAACCTTTTGAGCCCTGCCATTCAGCCAGTTCTTCACCCAGTGTACCATGTTCCTGCTTATCTCACAGTTTGTCATCCAACATCCTTCCTTGTCCAGAAAGATGCTGTGAGGGACAGTATCAAAAGCCTTACTAAAATCCAGAAAAACTACATCCATCACCTTCCCTTCATCAACTAGGTGGTTGACCTTATCATAGAAGGATACCATATTAGTTAGACAAGACTTTCCCTTTGTGAACCTATATTGACTGTGCCTCATGATTACACTGTCCCTTAAATACCTTTCAATAGCACCCAGTATGACCATGTCTCTAATTTTTCCAGGAACTGAGGTTAGACTAACAGGTCTGTGGTTTCCTGAGTCTTCCCTCATGGCCCTTCTTGTAAACTGAGATAACATTAGCTAGCTTCCAGTCAGCAGGGACCTCCCTAAACTCCCAAAACCTATGGTAGGTGATTGAGAGGAGTCCTGACATAACATCTGCTAGATTCTTCAGTACTTTGTGACGAATCCCATCAGGCCCCATGGACTTGTGAACAGTCAGCTGATACAACTGGTGTCTTACAATTTCACTGTCCACAGAAAGAAAGTCACTGTTCCTGCAGTGGTGGACCTCCAACTTAGAGGACAAGGCAGCCCAAGGTCTATCATTACTATAAAAGCCTGAGGCAAAAAAAGCCTCCTTTTCTTCATTGCTATTTGTCAGGTGTTGTTGAAGTTGTTGTCAGGACTTGTTGAAGTCCATCTTCAACAAGAATCAGTCCTATATTTTCTTCAGACCTCCTCTTGCTATTAACATACTTTAAAAAGCCTTTTTTTGTTGTCTGACACAACATTGCCCATTTTCAGTTCTAGTAGAGCTTTGGCATTTTGTGTCTTCTCCCTGCATATACAAATCACAGTTCTGTAATCTTCCTGCAAAGCCTGACCTTGCTTCTAGAGATCATACCATTTCTTTTTCCTCCTGAGTTCCAAGAAGAGTTCCCTATTCAGCCAAGCTGGTCTTCTGCCCCACTTGCTTGTCTTAGAACACAGTGGAATTGCCTGCTCCTGTGCTTCTGAAAGGCGATTCTTAAAAACTGACCAGCACTCATGGACTCCTAAGTTCTCAAAAGTGATTCCCAGGGGACATTGCTAAGTAGCTCTCTGAGTAGCTTGAAGTTTGCTATCTTGAAATCCAGGCTAGCAACTCTGCTGATCTTTTTTCTCTTTACAGCAAAAATTTTAAGCTCAACCATTTCATGATCACTGTGGCCAAGACAGCCACCGGCCATCACATCTCCCATGAGTCCTTCTCTATTCACATATAACAAGTCTAGGAGGGCATCTTTCCTTGTTGGCTCACTGAGTACTTGTAACAAGAGATTATCTTCAACATGCGTCAGGAATTTCCCAGACTTGCTCATCGCATCAAGATGGCATTCCCAGTTGATGTCTAGGAAGTTGAAATCTCATGTAAGGACAAGGGCTACCAATCCAGAGTTTTCTCCTCATTGCCTATAGAATAACCCATCAGCACTTGCATCTTGGCTGGGTGATGAGTAGTAGACACTCACAATGACATCTGCTTTGTTTTCCATCCCCCTAATCCTCACCCAGAGGCTCTCAACCATATCATCCCTAGCTGTAAGGGCTGTACAGTCAAACCTCTTCCTTACATACAGTGCAGCTTCTCCACCTCGACTACCCTGCCAATTCCTCCTGAACAACCTATAGCCCTCCATCCCAGCACTCCAGTCACAGGACTTATTCCACCAAGTCTCACTAATATCAATGACATCAGAGCTCTGGAAACAGACCAATGCTTCCAGTTTGTTCTGCTTGTTTCTCATAGTGTATGTGTTGGTGTACAAGCATTTCAGATGTGCTCCTAAACCCTCAGTGTTCCCTGGAGCCACGTAAATGCCTGCATTAGTATTGACACCCTCAGGTAGTGCCATCCCATCCCTTGGCTTACCTTCATCTCTCTTGTTGGTATCCTCTTCCACCATCAATTCCAGTTTAAAGCCCTCTCAATCTGTCCCACCAGCCTACGAGCAAAGTGTTTCTTCCATAGGGACAGGTGGGTCTCATCAGGCTCTAGCATAATTTGTGTCTTGAAGACTCTTCCATGATTATAAAAACCAAAGTTCTGGTCGAGGCACCAGTCTTGGAGCCAAGTGTTGATGTCCTGGGCTCTCTTGTTTCTTTCAATATCTCTCCCATTACTGGGAAGACTGAGGAAGACACTACCTACCTGTGTTTCTGAATCTTTTAGCATTCTTCCCAGGGCTCTGAAATCTCTTTTGATTGACCTCGTACTTCTTATTGCAATGTCTTTGGTATCTACATGAAAGAGCAGGACTGGGTAATAATCCAAAGACTGTACTAAGCTCTTCAGTTTTCTGATGACATTGTTATTCACTTATGCTTTACAAGTTTGTTGCGCATTGACATCAAAATTATTTTCTCTCAAATGTGTAGACAAAATTCAGGACAAGCTTCAGCAGCTAGATAATGATCCAGCTTCAATTATTTCAAAGAGCAATAATAATTGATGACCAAATAATTGTCTTTTACTTAAGCAAATTCCCAGGACCATATATCTATGTTTTTTCCCTTACAGTCCCATTATAGTGTGTGTGTGCGTGTGTGTGCACGTGTGTGTGTGTGACAAGGTGGGCAGTTACCCATGAACAAGAAGAAATTTTCGCACCTTATGTTTATGTGAGTGTCGTTTATTTAAGGAACAGAACAGCTTGTTTATTTAAATCCAAAGGAAATAACAAGTTTATTTCCAGATACAGGTCAGCACAAAGATGTTGCAGAACTCAGAATAGTTGTTCCTATGTGCCTGCATCACCTCTGGAAAAAGTTTTCTCTTACTGTTTTTAAAATTTTTCAGAGAATCAGTAATAACCATTATCTAGTATTAAAATAACATTTACCAAACCATAACCAGAGGCATAATCTACATTATTTTTTGAGGAACAAGTTGAAAATATATGTCCAATTGATGACAGAAGTTCCAGCAGCAATTCCTTTCTCATGATATTTTAATACAGTAACCTTGGATGATGGAGAGTTTTATAATTAACGGCAGTTATGCTGGACATACCCTGATAAGAAATGATGGGCTTGCCATTTACAAACATCAAATTTTATGAGCTGGAAATGAAATGCAGTCATAACAGGCCAACAGACCAAGAAGTGATATAAGCTGTAATTTCACAATAGTGTATCTTCTGCTGGCAAAGCAAAAATAGTTTCCACAGGAGCTGAATAATGCTGTGGGATTGGCTAGAAAATGGCAAAAACACTGCAGCAATTGTCAGTTGGTTTAGGGTTATGTATTCCTTATTTGGAATTTAAAAAAAACAACAAATCTTCTGGCTTTTATCTTTCTGTTGCAGCTGCAGGATATATTCACCGTATTTCCCCAACAGAAAGTTTCACAGAATTTCTGCAGAAAAAGACTGTAAAAGGAATTAATAGAGGCTGCTGTAGCAATCTCTTGACAGTGAAGACTAATGGCAAAGGCATTTAAATATTTTCAGCATTAAGTTTTCATATTTTTTTTGTATCAACTGCAAAGTAATAGGTTTTCTATTTCCACTTTTTCTGTTGTAACCGAGGAAGAACAGTTGCTTCTGACCAGAAAGAAAAAAAGATAACGTAATATGATATCCCACATCCAATGTGTTTCACGAGAATAAAACATAAAAGAAAAATTCAGGAATATTATTTAGCAATATGGCATGTTACAAGGAAGAAAGGGGTGATGCATACAAATACAAATTTGTTCCTCAGTGTTTGCAACCTAAATGTTATGAAATGCAGTATTTTCATTTCAACTGGAATGCAACATTAAAAATGCCTTTCTTCAAGGTAAATACATTTTGAATCTGTTGTCAGAGTTGTTATAAAGATTAATGTTTTCACCTTACAAAAAAATTCACAAAGATAGAAATAACACCGCAAAAAAGTGAGCTCAAAAAGGGCCAGATCTAAGTGCTCTGTTCAGCACTATTGCTCTGCTGCCTTTTGAGTACTGTTTGTAATTTGAAATTCAGAGGCTTCTAGAAAGGTGTTAAAACCATGCTGGTTGTTTTCAAATCAGTTATTTATTCCCATGTCCCTGCAGAAAAGTAACATGATTTCTGAACACACAGGTTTTACCATTCTCCTTCATTTTTCCTCCTTTTTAAATAAATTCAGTGCTGCTGAAAATACTAGAGAATCGAAAAGTTAAAGTTGACATGCCTAAAATGGGTTTAAAAGTAGGTTTTCTAAATGTGTTTGTATTTTCAGCTGAGAATCCTTGCCGTACCCCTAACAACCCGTTATAATTAATTTCTTCATATCTGTATTTTGAAACCAAAATATCGCACATCTTCAATTCTCTCACTTAAAGAGATCATGTGTTTTAGGCACAGCACATATTTTGGGCACATGATCTACCTTTATACTTTGTAAAGCATGGTACTACAAACCCAAATCTTTAAAGAAAATTATAAGTAATCAAAATAAAATAAAATAAAATAAAATAAA
>NW_010545500.1:0-1117 GCF_000687285.1 Phaethon lepturus
GCTGCAGACCCCTCCAGCGCATCTGTGCCTGATAAGATCATCGAGCACATGCTCCTGGAAGACATGTCAAAATGTATTCAGGACAGGGAGGCGATAACAGACAGCCAACATGGCTTCACCAACGGCAAATTGGACAGGAGCCAAAATGGATTGAGAGCAGCCCTGCAGACAAGGACTTGGGGACCTGGTGGTTGGAAGAATGGACACATGTGCTTGCAGCCTAGCCCAATTGTATCGTGGGCTGCATCCAAAGAAGCCTGGCCAGCACGTGAAGGGAGGGGATTGTCGCCCTCTGCTCTGCTCTCGTGAGACCCCACCATCCAGCTCTGGGATCCCCCGTACTAGAAAGACGTGTCCCTGTTAGAGCGGGTCCAAAGGAGGGCCACAGAAATGATCTAAAGTCTGGACCACCTCTCCTATGAGGACAGGCTGAGACAGCTGGGGTTGTTCAGCCTGGAGAAGAGAAGGCTCTGGGCACGCCTTCCTGTGGCCTTTCGATATGTACAGAGGACTTAGAAAAAGACGGAGGGAGACTTTTCACCAAGGCTTGTAGGAAGAGGACAAGGGGCAACGCTTTTAAACTGAAAGAGGGTAGCTCTAGCTTGGACACAAGGAAGAACCGCTTTATGGTAAGGGTGGTGAGACACTGGAACAGGTTGCCCAGAGGACTTGTGGATGCTCCGTCATGGGAAGTAGAGGGAAACTTGCGCGGATGTACCTCAGTTGATTTAGTGGTCACCATCTCCCCCTGCCGCCTTTACCTTTCCTGTAGTTACTGTGCATTTGGCTGATTTCGTACCAGCTTGTGGATGCTCCGTCATGGGAAGTGTTCAGAGTAAAGTTGGATGGGGCTTTGAGCAACATATCTGGTGAAAGATGTCCCTGCCCAGGACAGGGGGGTTGAACTAGATGATCTTTAGAGGTCCCCTTCCAGCTCAAACCATGCTGCGATTCTAGGGCCTGGAGCAGCCCCCACCCAGGTGCTCGGCAGGGACAGCACATTCCCTCGCTGCCCAGATGACTGTGGGCCACGAATGTCCTTGGGCAGGCAGGAAGGCAGGGGAGGTGGTACAGGGCTGGCTGGGGAGCGCTCTGGGTGCCTGCAGCAGCTCTTCCT
>NW_010545500.1:1200-1421 GCF_000687285.1 Phaethon lepturus
GCGCCAGCTTCGCTGCTGATCATTTCCACGATGCACAGAGTCACCCCTCTCAGCACTGTGTGAAAACGTATGCACCTGAGCAGCCCTGGGTGTATGGAGAGGTGGGAGTCTGCAGCAGGTGGTCCTGCAGCCTGAAGGGACCTGCACACCAGGCTGCTTGATCCCAGCCCTGGAAGCCTGGCCAGCAGTGGGCTTCCTGCTCCCTCGACAGGCCCGCAGGG
>NW_010545501.1:0-3072 GCF_000687285.1 Phaethon lepturus
CTCCACGTATTGTCGCATGTTCTGCAGTTCCAACTCCAGCTGTCCCCTCTGTCCCAGGAGAGACTCCAGCCTCCTCCTCAGGTTCTGGATGTAATTTTCAAAGATGACGTCGAGGTTCTTCCTCGGCCCCGAAGGCCCTTGCTGTTGGAGGAGCTCCCACTTGGTGGAGAGGACCTTGTTCTGTTGCTCCAGGAAGCGGACCTGAAAGCCCACCAAGGGTTGTGTGAGATATTCAGCCCGGGAGACATCGCACTACTCAAACCTCCTGCTTATCTGAGAGACCAAGGGTCATTCCCCACATCCCCAGCAGGACCTTGGCTAGCTGAAAGCCAATTTTCCAAGAGGAAGACTCCTCCCTTCTTTTTCCTCTTTTTTCAATTACCCTTTACTTCCTCCTCTTTTCTCCTCATACATTTCAGCTCTTTTTTTGTTATCTGTTGGAAGGATTACATTCCAGATTTACAGATTGTCATTTCCACTTCTAAATTTTGACCCACGTTAATTTGCAGAAACATCAGATCTTTTTTTACCTTCCAGTGAATGAAATCCCATATGTTTCAACATTGGAGAACATTCATCTTGCCAGATACAAAAAGTAAAATATACTTATGACACATATTTTAAAAACTATGAAGCGCATTTATAACCAAGGTTCTCCCAGTGCAAATAGTCTAAAGAATACTCATCTGTACTTGAAATGAAATATGGAACAAACAGGACTTAATGAAATCTCATTCCTACATTCTAAGTTCCTCAAAAAGAAACTAACCTTGAAAAAAGGATAGACTTCAAGGACAGCTTAGAATAACTGAGTATATCATGGTCACTTTGGCCTGACTGCACAGAGAACACAAGAGAGAAAAGCTAAGGAAGAATTTGGATCAGTCAAGCCTAGAGAAAGTCTTTTGGTTTCTCTGCAGATGTAAATTTTTTACATTTCCTTAGGAGGACGAAATGAAAACACTACCAGCCTTCCAGACCTGCCAACACTGAGCTGAGAAGGACAATATTTCCCTCTCCAATATTTCCCTCTCCACAGCACAGGAAAATTCCTCAGACTCCCCATACCCAAACAAATACAGTTCCAGCCTCTCACCTTGTCAATGAAAGAGGCAAACTGATTGTTAAGAGTCTTGATCTGTTCCTTCTCCTGGCACTTCACTTGTTGGATTTGAGGATCAATATCAACATGGACAGGCCGCAGGAGGGTTGGGTCAACCTGCACCGGTTGGATGCCTCCAGGGAACCCAGGACCACATCTCACAGGACCACCAAAGCTGCCTATTCCTCCACCAATGACACCTCCTCCAATGCTGCCAAATCCTCCTCCATAGCCTCCACCAAAGCCACCAATTCTACATCCATATCCACCGCCATAAGAGCCACCCATGGAAATTCTTCCGTTGCCACCCAGGTTATGGAGGCTCCTGCTGCTAAAACCTCCACAACGTCCACTGCCTCCAATTCCCCTGGATGTGGAGAACGAGCTATAGCTGATCCTGCTTCTGCCCGCACTTCCTCCAAAGCCACCACCGATGGCGGAACAAGAGCTGTATCCCCTTTTGCTTCCGCTTCCAAAGCTTCTACAGATTGACTGCCGAGACATGGCTGTTTCTTCCACGCAGGGTTGAGGAGAGCAGAAAGACCAACGGAGCTGTGCTGCTGAGGGATGAATGCAGAGAGAAGTCTGCAGTCTTCTCTGGCTCCACAGCTTCAGGCATTCCTTTTTATCTGTTTCTGGAGGTGGGCTGGGTCTACAAGGGCGTGAAGAGGAAACAAATTTACTGTCTTCATCAGCTTGGTGCGGTTAACAGATTTTTGCCAAATTGTTGACTCCACCCAGAAATACGCCTTGCAATGCAGAAGAGAATAAAAGAGCAAGAACATTGAAACAGGTCTCAATGAGTAAGTGGACTCTCATATCTTTATGGCATCTGGAAAAATATGTTTTACAGTGATGTAGTCATGTTCTTCCCTCCTCCCACCTTTCTATCTTTCTTAATGATTTTGCAGTTTATCTGGATCTTTTGCACTGACACTCAATGTCAGGCAAGCATTTTGGTGAAAACCAACTAGAATGAGACTTTCACAATTTCCCCAAACACACCCCAAATCTTCTTCTTAAGTGGAAAATTGCTGATGGCTTTCCAAGAGGCGGTTTCCCAGTGTAGTGCAAAAATACCACACATTAACATTTAACAACGGTCAGCATTTTTTTTTTATCTGGAAAGGAGGTGCTTAGTTCCTTTCCTAAGAGCACCAGTTGGGACGGGAGTGCCTTCTTCTAGGGCACATTCCTGCAAAATCCATCTCCCAGAGTCGGAGATAACCAGGTACCAAGACTGAGCACCAGAGCGGAATGAACAAGAGAACAAGAACATCCAAGCTCCTTCCTTGTGCTTTTAGATGGCCACAGGGATTGCTGAACCTGCAGAGGACTGAAAGGACGCTTCGGGCACTAGATGTGGTAATGATGATTGAAGACAGACAAATAGCAGTGAAATGCAGGAAGGGATATCAATGACTTGTTAAAATAATTTTTTTTTACTTAAGTTGGTAGGCAAATGATCAGGCTGAGTTCATCATACTTGATAATTTTTAAATAAGGGGCAACTGAAAGGTAGAAGAAGCTCTGATTCTTCCTTAAGTAATAGCAGTTAAAGTATTGCTGTATAAGAAGTGTGCTTTAAGAGGTATGGCATATTTGCCCCAAATAAATTTGAGGGGGGGAAGAGAAGAGGTGCTGAACAAATTCAGTTTAGAAAAATCTGTTTTTAAGACTACAGCTGCTGCTTCAAACTACAAAACAACAATGTTTAATTTCATGCGGAAGCTATCTGGCTATGAAGTAGGAAGTTCACCTATCACATCTTGCAGATATCTTCCGAATTTCATTAATCAAATATACATTTTAGTTACATGTATGAAACTTAAGAAAAAAACTCCAATTTTTTCCTAGTACTTAGTTCCTGAAAATCATCAATAAATGTCAAGGGAGATATATTTTAAAGCTTTCTAAGCATTTCAGCAGAATCTCCTAGAGACTTGTGCAACTAAATGTTGTTTGAAAGT
>NW_010545502.1:0-8221 GCF_000687285.1 Phaethon lepturus
GGCGGTGGCAGCGTTTCGGGGCGAGCGGTTGTTTTCTTTCCCCCGGTGTGCCTGGCTGCACGGCCCGGCGGCCCCGGGCGGCGGCTCGTGGCCTGGGGTATGTGTCCCAGGAATAAGTCGATATATGTAGCATGTAAGTGTATTACTGATTATCAGAAATAAACGGTTCTGACGGAGGAAACGTGCCCGAAAGCTTCGGGCCGTGCTGACGTTTCGTGCCTAACTAAGGATTGGGATTGCTTAGCCTTCGGATAACAATGTGTCAAGAACTGCCTTGTAAACAAGAATCACTGCAGTGAAATTAAGTTAATAGACTATTTCTTGCATGCAAAAGTAAAGTTGGAAATCACTGATGCCGCAGCAGCAGTGTGTTGGGACAGCTTATGATTTTCAGCTGCTGCAGGTAAGGGGAGCAGTGTCACTGTAATGACGCATGCTTCCTGGGGCAGGTGTGCAGGTTTTAGCCCTTTGTCTGAAAGTTTTTGCACTTAAACCATTATATCAGATTGATTATCTCTTGGCTTTCTTGGTTTGGCTACATAGGGAGGTAGAAACTTTCTCCCTATATCTCTTTTTTTTCTTCCAAACAAAGTATTTTTTTAAAGGTTTTTTTGTTGTTGTTCTAGGAAGAGCATAAAAAAGACAGATAGCAAGGAGGCTGTGATCTTGACATTCTTTTCTGTTTCTCCCGTGTTACATGCCTTCCTCCCCCAAAAGTAGGTTTGTAGTAGGTCTGGCTCTGCCTCTACCTAGGAAACATTAGCTGGCCAAGAAATAGAAGCATGCATCTTTCTAAGAAGGGAGGAAGGTATATCCTTCCAGGGATGCTTCTAAGATGTGTTTACAACCAGAGCAGCTGTGCTGTTATACCCACAGTCATTACTAGATGAATATAATGGGGCTAGTTAAATGTCCAAATTTTCAGTGCTTAATTTCAGTTCTTTTCCAGTCATTCTTTTCCAGATAGTTGGTTTTCGCTGCAAGCTTAGCCCAAATAAATTGGGAAAATTGATGCTCTCTTTAAAATTATCTAATTACAGGAATCTTAATGGTTATTAAATGAACAAATGTGGTGTTCCCTAAAGGTAAATGTCTGTCTAAGATGTGCAGATGCAGTAAAAGGGAAAAAAAAAAAGGCAGCATAGCTTATTTGAATAGTGTTCAAGCTTGGATGACTGTGGAACAGTTGATACAAGGTTTAAGAGGCTTCTCAAACGTACTTTCTTTAGGACCAAAAATGGGTATGAAACTTCTTTTAAGAAACTTAAACTATCATGTAATTTTCCAAAAGTTTTTGTTACAGCAGTGGAGTTAGTGACTCATACTATGCTATATGTAGTATTACTCAAAGAAAAATAATTTTAAGACTGTTACGGTTTTCTTACTCTTAGATTAATGTGATGCTTACTATTCATTTTATTTATATTCAGTTCACTTTATTTATACTTGGTTCATTCACAATGAAACCAATGTCAATAAGTCTCTTACTTCCTTTTTTCTTTTCGAGGTAAATGGCTTCCAAGTCTATTTAGTCCACACACGTGGACTCTGTGGCTGGCATTTCTGAACAGTTCTTTGTAAGTAAATGTTACCGTTCTCTAAAAAAGAGAACTCCAGAGTTCTGCAATGTGGGTCTCATCCCTAGCATTTGACAGTGACATAAAGGAACTGTAAAACCCCGGCTCTGGCCATCACAGGAGCCTTTTAGATAAGCACTGTGCAAAGTGATGATAAGGCTGCCTTCTGAGCCCTCCACCAAAGTCTAACCTACAGTGCAGGGTAGGAAATTCTTGTTATTGGCAGGGTCCCTTTGTGTTCTTTGGAAGTCTCTGGTAATACTGTAATCGCAAACAGCAGCTTACAGAGCAGCTTCCATAAGTGCTGTTATGGCATGGCTCATTCCTTAGAATAGCCTAAGACTTGTGGGGATCTGATGGACAATCTTAATGTTATTTCCCTTATTCTAGAATAATTTCTGTATTGTATCTTTGGGATTAAAACCTCTTTTTTTCCTCTCCTGTCACTGCAGCAACTAATTTCTGCTTCAGAGACCTCTTCCATGGATCATGAGCTACCTTTTCAGGCTGGCCAGTCTTGACATGATCTCAGAACTAAGCTCGCTCTGACATGAAGAGATAGTAAGACTGTTATTAGAGAAAATCAACTGTTGTGCTCAGATGAAATAAACTAAGTCAGAACTGTCAGAACAATGCACACATGTATCATTCCCAAGAACTGGTCGACAGTTGCACAGAAGAATTGACACTACATTCTATAAATGATTACAAAATAATAATTGTAGGTGTTTTAATGTCTGTAAGGCAGTGTTACCTGCATAGAGAAAAGAATTTGGTTATAAAGGAACTACTATTTTTGTGTCATTCTTTGAAACCTCTGCAGCTTCTTGTGCTCTTCCTGGCTAATAAAAGATAACCAGGGATGCTTCTAACCCTTTTTTAATAGATTTTGCATTTTATCCCTGTTGCAAAGAAGAACGCTTGAGTTTACCATAAGCCTAGGAAGCACTGCAGTTCTAAAGTGGTACATGTATCAATGAAGTCTCACTCAAGGCATGGAAGATCTAGGCTTCCTAAATGAATTTAGGAAATTGCTACGTGTATTTTCACCACCAGGAGCCTTAACTCAGAATTGTACCTGGACTTCAGACATTTGGTGCTGTGGAAATAGCATCGCTGTCATGTATTCTGCAGTTGCAAAACACATGGGGAATCTTTGAGTAGTGTAGCCTACATACAGCTTTACTAAATGCAGTAATTAACTATGGTTGTTTTAGCTATATATAGCTGCACAGTTAATATATGCATCTATTAAATAATACGAAATTGAATCATTCAAAGCATTTTATTTCTTTTGAGAGACTCTGGGAGAGTGCAAGTGTGGTTGGAAGTTATTAAGGTTCTCTGAAGATTGAGGCATTAATGCTTTTCCTCGGTGCATTGATGGAGTTCAGTGAACTATATAAGGTTGTCGAGAAAGGGTAGAAATTTGAGGTGCCATGGTGCTGTCTACCAACAACAGAAGGTAATAACTAGTTCTTCATATTAGTTGAGGTAAATGCCTATATGAAAACCAATTGAAGCAGAACTTGTGCAAGGTGAGATGACTTTCATATGAAGAGGGAAAGTATTTTGAAATTCTGTAGTAGTCATCAGATTGTCTTCAGCAAACTGTTTTTGTAATGTTTAAAACATCCTATATAGAATCATAAAGTAATTTGGGTTGGAAGGGACCTTTAAAGGCCATCTAGTCCAACCCCCCTGCAATAAGCGGGGACATCTTCAACTAGATCAGGTTGCTCAGAGCCCCATCCAAGCTGACCTGGAATGTTGCCAGGGATGGGGCATCTACCACCTCTGGGCAACCTGTGCCAGTGTTTCATCACCCTCATTGAGAAAAATTTCATCATAATATCGAGTCTAAATCTACCCTCCTTTAGTTTAAAACCACTACCCCTTGTCCTGTTGCTACAAATGTCTGTCCCCATTTTTCTTATAAGCCCCCTTTAAAGTATTGAAAGGCCACAATAAGGTTTCCCTGGAGCCTTCTCTTTTCCAGGCTGAAGAACCCCAACTCTCTCAGCCTGTCCTCACAGGAGAGGTATTCCATCCCTCTGAACATTTTTGTGGCCTTCCTCTGGACCCGCTCCAACATGCCCGTGTCTTTCCTGTGCTGAGGGCTCCAGAGCTGGATACAGTACTCCAGGTGGGATCTCCCCAGAGCAGAGGGGCAGAATCCCCTCTGTCAACCTGCTGGCCACGCTGCTTTGGATGCAGCCCAGGATGCAGTTGGCCTTCTGGGTTGCGAGCACACATTGCCACCTGCTGTCCAGCTTTTCATCCAGCAGTATCCTCAAGTCCTCGGCAGGGCTACTCTCAATCCCTTCATGCCCCAGCCTGTATTGATAACTGAGTGTTGCCCCTACCCAGGTGCAGGACCCTGCAGTTGGCCTTGTCGAACCTCGTACAGTTCACATGGGCCCGTTCCTTGAGCTTGTCAAGGTCACTCTGGATGGCATCCTGTCCTTCAGGTGTGCCAACTGCACCACTCAACTTTGTGTCATCTGCAAACTTGCTGAGGGTGCACTTGATCCCACTATGTCATTGATGGAGGTACTCAAGAGTACTGATCCCAGTACAAACCCCTGAGGGACACCATGCATCACCGATCTCCATCTGGACATTGAGCCATGGGCCATTGCCCTCTGGATGTGACTGTCCAACCAATTCTTCATCCACCGAACAGTCCACCCATCAAATACCTATCTCTCCAGTTGAAAGACAAGGATGTTGTGGGGGACCGTGTCAAAGACCTTACAGAAGTACAGATGATGCCGGTAGCTCTTCGCTTGCCCACTGAGGTAGTCACTCCATCGTAGAAGGCCAGATTGGTGAGGCAGGACTTGCCCTAGTAGAGGACTATATAGCATTGTACTAGACCTAGTGCTCATTATAGTCACTTGTGTGTTTGGTTTTTTTTCCCCCAGACAAATCTGTTTTGCAGACTACATTGAGATCCCAGTGCTTCACAACAGAGGAGAAACTTGGTCTAGTTATAATGGAGCGGTACTGGCAAGTTGGAGCAGGTCGTTCCAACTCCCTTCTGGGCTCTGACTCCTCAGGATGACAGACTGCTGGGTCAGGTTCCTAGTGCCCATTCTGTCATCAAAGGTCTATCATGGCATTATGACAAGTAATTCTGAAGGCACCTTCTTTTTCATAGTGATAAACTCTTCAAACTGTGCTGCATTCTCCAGGGATATGAGCTAGCAGACTTACTCATGTAAGAGGTTCTTGGCTACAGCACCAGCTTTCCAAGCTTGTGCTTGAGAATAAAAAATACATTTTTAATGATTAAGGGAAGTGAATTAAAACCCTTCTGGTGATTTGAGTGAGGGTATTCTTCCCCTCCCTTTCTTTCCATGTTACACTCTATCTGTATTTACCTTTGTCTTGTAATGAAAATGAGACTGTCTTAAGGAATGAAAAACTGTTAAACTACCCTACCTAAAGGAAGAATTTGATACATGGAAAATACTGGGGCAGTGTTTACTCTTTAGAGTTTATTGTTGTTGTTTTACTAATTTAGAGACTTTTATTATCAAAACTGGTTTAGGAAGAGTCCCTGCAAATACTAGGTGTTGGAATGGAGCTACTTCTTCCAAATTTATTCTTGGAAGCAAAATATGGTCTTCAATGGGTTCTGTTGTTGGAGAAAGCTCAAACTGGTTGTTTGGGGGCTTTTTTTGTTGGTTTGTTTCATTAGATATTTATTGACTTGGGCTTTGTTGTTGTTGTTGAATATGTTATTATTGCTGGCAAAACTGAAAACATGTATTGTATGCAAAATACATATTTTGCTATGAATTTTTTTTCCAGGTAACAGCTTGTACCCTGGGAAGTAACTACCCAGTCTCCATATTCTCAGAATTCACAGCAATTGTTTCCAATTTTTTCTTGCCTTTTCCCACTCTTGTATATAATTTGCTTCTATTCTTCAATTTTTAACAGACTGAAGGAAATCCTGAACTAAAACCTCTGTTATTTATTGAGTGACTTCAATGAAATTTCTAATGTTTTGTGTTTATCTGTCAATAATTTCCAGGTTCTGTGTTCCATTAGCAAATAACATTCAGAGCGCAGAACAAAATATTATGTACAGTCATTCTAGTTTATGCAGCAGCTTTGTAAATGAGCTTTTTGATTAGGGTAATAGTTGCATTCCTTTGATGTTGAAGCACATTTTTGGTTGGTTTTGGCCCTGTAGTGACATAAAATAATGAAATAAAATATATTTTCAGAAAGTATGACTCTGAATATTAAGAGGAAATTAGTTTTGAAACTTGCCATTTCTGCATAAAAAATTGTCAGAGTAGTATGATGTGTTAGAATTTCCTATTAGTCTTTTTAAAGCGCTGACTTACAACTTTTTTCAGGTCAGATGTTTTTCTGTCAGTGAGGTCAGGTAAGAATGTATGTCACAGAATCTGTTTGATAATTCAGCTGTGGTTAAATATCAGCTCAACTCTGCTGTGGCTTGCAACACTACTGATACGTAACCAGAGGAAGAAAAGTCTTGGAATATATTTGTTCTTTTTTCTGAATGGCAGGCTTTACTAGTACAGCATCACAGTTCCTGTCTGAAATGTGATAATTGTTGGTTTACTCTTGCTAGATATAAGACTTCAAACTTATTTCTAAGACGTACTTCAGAATTTGTTGTAACCTTAAATTGTTGTGGCCTTTAGGCCAAAAAAAGTGATGCTACCTTTAATTTTAAGCCCTGAAACAATGCTTTTCTGATAGCTTAGTGTGTTGAACAAAGAAGCAGCAAGGTAGGTGACCATCAGTTTAATACTTGTGACACAGTAATAACTACACTTTAAAAAAAAAAAAAATTAGAATGATTGCTTCATCTTAAGTTCTTTTATTCTTCACACCGCATTTTCATAATCAGAATTTTGTAACGGCTGATGCTTCGCTATTGTCTGTGCTTATGTTGTGGGTTTTTTTTCTTCTTCCTGCTTGGGTTCTGTACTTCAGGTTTTTATATTCTTTTTCTTTGTCAACTTTCTGAATGTTTGAGTCAACGCTTTTCTGTTGCCTTGGAACTTCCTGACCGATTACAGAAGGGCAACCAACTCTTTAATTCTTGCTGTGTGTTAAATGCATCTTTTCAAACACCTCCATCAAAAATACAGCTACTTTCACCAAGAGGTGATCGGGTGAAATTTCCCTTCCATTCTTAAGAGTGGAAGCTATGGGTATGCTTTTATTTGTTCCTGTGATTACTGTAGGCAATATTTTTGTGACAGGCCAGCCTCTGCTCATTTGATTAATAGGCCGAGTCCTTACAAATTGGTTTGATGCCAGTGGATCCTCACTCTTCTGGAGGAAGAAATATAGCACTTAGTAGCTTCTGTTTGCAAAGTGGTGAACTTTTATGTAGACTTGCCGCACTGATATGCGAGACCATTTCTTAGATTAGTCAGCAATTAAACTCTAGCTTATAGTTTTGGTTTTTAAAATTTTATATAAAGGTAGCTCTTAATAGTCAGGGATTGATGTAATGCAGTTAGACTTAGGTTTGCGAGTGTAGTTTGATAGACGTCCTACTTCCTATTTGGAAGTGAATAGTTGAAATGATACACATCTTGGACGTGATTTCCTGTAAGGTGCCAGATTGCATCAAGGATTGTAATAGTGGGACCAATCTGCAGTCTTGATTTCTTTCCCCATGCGTGTAGATTGGTAGGCATTTCAAATGAATGTATAAACTACCATAGCGTTTCTCATCATTCCCTGTTGAGAAGCATATCCCTTTTTAATTTTAGTTCCTGACATTATTCTGGGCCATTTGAGAACAAACCCGTTGTCAAATTCTTTACTCACCTTATGTAAAGGTGAGTAAACATATTGAAGCATATTGAAGATTTCTTTGCAGGTTGTATTTGAAAAAAAAGGACTATAATTAAATAAAGCTTTTGATGACTTAATCTGTTTATGCTAGATGAGTGTGAGTGAGACATGGCAGAAATTGGAGATGCTTTATGATAGTTTTCTGAAGATGCGGAATACAAACAAACCCTGGGAATGTGATAGATAATTTTTAGTTGCAATTCTAGTAAATGCATCACGTGGGAAAACTCCCAAGGTCAAAGTCACGCTCAAGGTGGTACCTATGAACATACAGTCCTGTATCTGACAAATTAGTGGAAAATTTCACTTACAAAACATAGCATACTGACTTTAAAAACAAAACAAAATGTTGTAGGTTAGGCCTGTCCTGCATGCAGGCCAGGGTGGTATAGTGTCCCTGAAGACATTTGGCATGCTGAGAGCCCAGAAGCAGTGCCTGAGCTTTGGCTTCCCTTGCAGCCGTGTAGCAGAGTTCTCTTTGACCTCAGGCAATTCTGAAAATCAGCAGCTACCTGGCAAGAAGAGTGTGCCCAATTTCTGGCCAGGCATTAGGCATCTGTTACCTAACCATATGCTATATGCGTAGCTGCAGAGGAGCTGAAACTCAGGTGTACTGACTCTTGACTGAAGTTCTTGGGTAGGTAATGCAAGCAAGATACGGTGGTGTTGCAAAGGGTGGTATATGGACCTTTAAATAAATGGCATTGTGGGAGGGTAGGATGTAGAAGCTCTATATCAAATGCTGAACTAAAATTCCATGTCTCTTTTTTTCTTTACACTCTTTA
>NW_010545502.1:8252-18273 GCF_000687285.1 Phaethon lepturus
GCATTTCAAAGAGCATTTTATGTCTCTTGTTGCTTGGAAAACATTTTAGTCATTTAAATGTAGCACATTTGCCACTTCAGACGATATAATAACTTCAGTAATGCGTAAGCTTTTAGATATTTCTGCATATGTATTTTTGTATATGCATACAGACAAACACACACAAACAGGGAAGAAAAATTGTATCTATCTAGGCTATGTACTCTAATGAATGTATTCTAAAGTGTAGGCAGGGAGGTGATGGGACATGTGTAACCTTTAAAGCTTTCAGGGTAGTATAATGCACCTAGGGCAGGAGAGCTGGTTTTACTGAAACTGCAGAGTATAGACAGCTACCTGTGAGGCTCAGAACTTAACTCCTCAGATAACTTTTAAAGTGAAAATTGAAAAAAGTTAATTCAAGGTAGTAGGAGATGAGGTGGTGCATGTTTATGAAGCTCCTCAGCACTTTTTTGCTGTCATTTTGATTAAAGAAGAAAAAATAAATGCTGTAATACTGATATATGAAAATAAATGTCTATAGTTTGGTTTTTAACAAATAGGTAATATGTAGTGTTTAATGCCTGCTAACATTTGCTTTAACTCTACCACTGTCAGTATTCGAGGCTTATACTGGCATCAGTTTTTAAATGACTGCTTTAAAATTGAAGTAGTACATTCCACAAATGTGCAAACTCTTTCACTATTTCCTGAACTTAGTCGGGCTAGGTTGGTACTTCTGACACAACAGTTCCCAACTGTTCCACCCAAGTCCTCTCCCAGGAGCCGTACTTTGTGTTTACTCCGTCATCGAGCAACTGGAAAGTAAATGGCATATACCCAGCATGGGGCTGTGGTCGCCACATGATGGATTTGGGCTCAGTCAGGTATAAACATGTGATTGGGTATGCACCTGTGACTTGACTGAAAACCTAGTCTTCTTAAAGATGTACCTATATCCAGTTGTGTTGCAGGGTTACATGTTTATGGAATTGTGTGCTGGAGGTCGCGCATAGCCAGTTGTATGATGGTTGTCACTCCAAGGAGAGGTAATGACAAGAATAGGAAATGGCCTGCTTAGCCTGCCACGTGTGCCCATGCGGTTCCTTGCGTTGAGGAGTATTGTGTGGACACTTGCTGAGGTTGGCCCCGTCTGTTAGGTTGGCTGCCCTTCCTCTGAAGGTTCTTCCTGAGATACATACTGAAGTTGCAGAGGAGTGTGTTGGATGTGTGCCTTTTCATTGGGGGAGTTAGAAGGAAAGAAATAGAGAAATTGCAGTGGATGAATGTAGTAGCGGGGATTCCCTGCATGGTAATAGACTCTGTGAATTCTGAATGGCTAATGGCATAAAATTACAAGTTTCTGCTGAGTCTTTGTACAATGTTGGAGATTTGACCTTGCAAGGTAGTGTCTGAAATATATGTTCTGGATATAATAGATAAGAGTTTATGTAGTGAGGTCAGTGGACTGAAGGATGACTTGGATTTTGTAAACCTGTTTGTAAGGATTTATGGAACGTGCTAGAAATAAGCTTGAAGTTGTCATGTACAGGCTAGAAATAAGCTTTAATTTTTCATGTACAGCCTTAATTATCTTTGACATGCATATACATTCTGATGTATTCAGTTGCCTTCTAACATATTTTTTTTTATAAGTATCTTTCTCATTTGGCATACAGAATGAACAGTGCTTATTTAACAAGCAGATATACACACACAGATTATTGTTATAATTTTAAAGCTTATTGGTGAGTATAATTTTAAAGCTTATTTACTTTACTAGCTCCATCCAGAATAGACTGCTTAGGCCTGTTGGTCATCAGTGCAATGGCTGAATGGTTGACAAAGCACTAGTGAAGAGTCTTGAAAGAGAAGAATACATTGGTATCCCCTTTTACAAATGAAAGTTGTGAGGCAGGTTGGTACAAGATTCCTCATACTTTATATAAGAATATATTCAAAGCTCAGCTTTCACTGACTAGTGGAGGCAGGTGCCGGGAATGTCAGTAAGTCTCACAATACCGTTTCAAGTTAAGCACACATAAAACGAAGAATATACTGATGTCACTTCTCTGGGAATAATCTGGCTGGTGTCATGCAGAAAATTGGTAGCAGGTAAAGGAGTGGTATACCAACTTGGCTTCCAAGTGTCACGTCCTTCCAGCTCAAGACTGGTCCATTACAATGAGCGAGAAATCAAGGGAAGATGGCAGTAGGACTGCATGAATTAGCAAGGACCCTCTGACAAAACTCAAGTGTAAAAAGGGAACATACAAGAGGTGAAAGCGGAAACAGGTGGCTGGAGTGGAGTATAGAAGGATGTGGTTAGCTAGCAAAGCCAGAGCCTGCCTGGGGTTTAATCTGGTGAGGGACTTGTAGCAGCCTTTCTTGTTCTCCTTCAGATGTAACAGCAGGAGGAAGAAGATGACTATGGGAAATGTCAGCCTGCCTGCTGAATGGGGCAGGGAACCTGGAGGCAGAGGGCACAGAGGAGGATGCAGTACACAGTGCCGTCTCCACTTTGGTATCTAGTGATCAGATCAGCCTTCAGGAACCACAGGTTCCTGGTACCAATTGGAAAGTCCAAAGCAAGAAAGACTTAGCTCAGAGGAGGAACAGGACCAGGTTAGGGAACACTTAAACAAACTGGGACTACCTGAGTCCATGGGATCTGATCAGATGTATTCATGAGTGCAGAGGGAGCTGGCAGGTCTCACTGTTAGGCCACTCTTACCTTTGTAAGGTCATGAATTTGGAAGGTGCAGTGAGCTGTTCCTGAGGACTGGAAGAATACAACTGATCTCACTGGAGGGTAGCTTACATCAGTTTTCTGTGTTTACTTAGTTTTAATTGTGACAATTTTCTATGAGTATTTCTCAGAACAGGTGATTTGTGCAAATAAATAGAATTAGTCATTTTGATTTCAGATAGCTATACTAGACACAGGCTCTTTGTGTTTAATGTCATTGTTCGAACATCCTCTTGGTGAACTGTTTTTCTGCCATTGAGATTAGTGGTTAAATTTTCACTAATTTTTTATAAGAAGTTGACGTGTTTATGTGTTCTTTTGCAAACTCTGAATTGTTACACTACTGCAGGGGTGTGTGTGTAACACTAGTTTAAAAGAAGCACAAACGGGAAAGTGTATTATGTGTATGTTGGGCAGATGTGGTGCAGCAAAATAGATTTAGTATGGAATGAATTGTATAAAGGTTGTAGTAAATGTCCCTTTAAATATTTTAATTGCCTTTAAATTTGGCAGTGACCAATATTAAATTTTACATACAAAACTCGAGACTGTTGAATGATCTGTATCAAATATAGAAATCTTCTGAGTTTTTAATGCTTATTTAAAAGATAACTATAATTTTCATTACATGTTGCCTAGAATTACTGGTATTACTGGTATATTCTTGCACTTCTTGCCTTTTTCTTATGTTAGTGTTAATATATTTCTCTTGGTGTCTTGTTTTTTAAATATTTATTTACCTCGCTACTGGAAGTAATTTGTGTAATTTTGCAGATTTTTAAACTCAAGATCACTCAGCTGGGAGAGATGGATGAGACTGACCTTTTTTGGGTTTGGGGTTTTTTTCTTCTCTCCCTCCTTTTTTTTTTTTTTTTCTTTCCTGTGCTCACTTTTGAGTTCAAATGCATTGACAGACTGTAGTTCATTTCATATTGTCATGAAGCAGCACAAGATATTTAAGTGTACTCATGAATTCAGTTATTCATTATCATAGCTTTACAAAGTATCTTGACTATATACCTTTTTGTTTTTTTTAAATTATTATTACTTGTGATAAATGCAAATGCATTGAGTTTACATTCACAATAGATCTCTCTTTGTCATGAAGTGACTTGAATCTTGTGTATGTGTGTATATAAATCCATTTATATGGAAAACCGTGCTGTATTTTTACAGGCTATGAGAAGACAGATGATGTTTCAGAGAAAACTTCTCTAGCTGATCAGGAGGAACTGAGAACTATATTCATCAATCAGCCCCAGCTAACCAAATTCTGCAATAATCATGTCAGGTATTAACTAGTGTTTTTGTTAATATATATTTAGTTTCAGAACATTGCATGTTGCATAGCAAAAATGAAGTAAAGATTCTGTTTATTCCACTTCTGCTATTTCCTCTGACCACTAGTCACAGCCTCAGACTCTAGAGGGGGGGCATGAAGTGAAATCAGGAGAGCAGCAGAGCTGTTTCAGTTACAAACTTGACCTTCTGAATTTTTAAGAACGGGGTGGTGGGGAAGGTATATATGCTTTACAGCTGCATCATCAGCATGTCCCTACAGTATGGATTTGTTCTTTGGCTTTCAGTTCAGCTGAACTTCAGTTCATCTTTGAACAGATTTCTGGTAGCTGGATGCCAATGCAGATGTACTTCTCTTGCAGATGACATTGTTTGTACTTTGTAAGCTCTTGTCTTTTTTAGTCAGCCAGCTACAAAGATTCTGTGGTTCCTTATGAAACTAGTTTTGAATTTCAAGTTCAGGCTTTAGGACTCTGCTGATGGTTTATGTTGTTTTTTGTTTGTTTTTGTTGAATCTTCAGTAATACATAATGCTCACAAGTAATGTGTGTTTAGATCTGATAATATCCTCAGTTCTGTTGTTAAAATTCCAGGTAAGTGAATGGCAAAGATATCCCTGTCCAGACATGTGTTTTCTGAACGTACCTTTGATAATAAGCAGAAATGTTATAGACATTGAGAATAATGTGGGGTTTTTCCATGGACTTGAGAAATTTCATAATGCTTTTTGTTTGTGTACACAACTTGTCTTTTCTATCCTTTGCTTTGTTTTGTTTCTTGACAGTGTTGAGCTTTTTTGCAGGATACATTTATTTCCCCCTTTAAATTGGCTTTTATGCAAAGTCAAAGTAAATATTTCTAACTTCAAAAAGGGTTAAAATATTCTTACAAATCTTTTGCTTGTAAGTTTTTGAGGTGATTATTTTCACTGTTACTGTTTTAGGACCTCACATGGTAGCAGTCTGTTCTTAAAAAAAAATGTAAAGCTGACAAAGAGCTGGGAGCTCAAACGTTTTGTGACGATTGCTTAGCAGAGATGATTATGCTGGGATAAGATGTATTCTGTTCTTCCAGCCTAGCAAAACTAATATCCAGTATGAATCTGTTTAAAATAAAAAAGTGAACTTTTCATTCAGTGAAGGGTATAGAGTTTTATATCTTTTAATAGATACTTATTATTTCAATTATTTCTTAAATGCACCGTGTCAATTCAGTTGCTCCTGTTGTTAGGTTTTTTGCACTGACTTGTGCAAACTCACGCTCAATGCAGAAGCTCCACAGCCCCTCAGTGCTGACTTAATACCCTCCTCATTATGCTCCTTACACCTCTTTCCCCAAGAATTTTGTCTGACCGGAGCTGCTGTGCAGTTACCTGCCCGGCATGCGCCATAGCCTGCGGGGTGGGGCACTCCTGTGGGCCCTGGAGCTGCAGGCCTGGGGCCTGCCCTGCCTGCTCCCTTGGCTTGGTGCAACTGCTTGCCTGCTACCTTCACTTCATTTTTCCCCTCGTTGCCTGAACTGAGCAGCAGCAGAGCTTGACTGCTTCCCACAGAGCAGGCAGAGGTGACGAGGGAACTTCCTGCCTCAACGTGGAGGCTCACGACGGTCTCTGTGGGTGGCGGGCGCTTCCCTGGGTTAGCCAGTTTATGCACGCCTGCAGGACTGTCTCTGTGGAAGTCATTCAGTTTCTCTTTTAGCCAAAATGAATCTGTTTGCTAGCACAGAAATCACGAAAGGTTCTGTTCTATTTGAAAGCTTGTGTAACTGAGAGGGAAGGAATACATTTGAAGAATTTTTTTGTACTATAATAATAGCATGTGTTTTTGTCTTTCTCTCTCTCAGCACTGCGAAGTACAACATAATCACATTCCTGCCAAGGTTCCTTTATTCCCAGTTCAGAAGAGCTGCTAATGCATTTTTTCTTTTTATTGCGTTACTTCAGGTAGGATCAACAATAAGATGCTAATATTTGAGACTTACTGAGAGCATTTATACCATTGACAGTGTTTTGCAGAGATACTGGGGTTGGTGTACTGTTCTTTTTGAGCTAGTTAGCTTCTCAGAATAGCTGTATTATGTAGATGTATCTTCAGTAAACGTTTGGGTTTGTGGGGTTTTTTAACTCCTTTGAGATAACACAATGCACACCAAGATTTTTCTGTAAAACAAGTTAAGTATAGCTGAAATACTGTCAGGTGAAAAAGACTGTTGTGACAGGAAAATCCTGTTTAAAAATATCTCTCATGCACAGAGCAATGTTACCTGTAGTTGGCATTTCTCAAAATGGAGGGTACTGCCTAAAAACCTGAACTTTATGAACTTTAGTCCTGTAGCCTGTTTTGAGTGGCAGGAATTGCAGCTAAGGAGAAGTGATTATGTATTCTTAGAGTGAAGCTGATAAGTTCTGAAGTTTAGCCTAGATGAAGAAAACCGGAGTGGAGTCCAGTACTATACCAGCTATTTCTTATATCCCAAGTGGTTAACTATGCTAGTTAGGAAGAAAGCACAGTCTTTTCTATGCCACCACTGTAGCTTCATTAAGTACGTTTGTAAAGGGCTATCCCTGACCCAGCTTGCTGAGATTCTTTTGAAGAAGTACATAACTTTTTGCAGATATATCAGAATATTTTAATTTTGCAGTAGTTCAAGTTGATAAAGCAGAATGTGGTTTTTTTGTATGCTATTCTATGAATGCAGTAGCTGATGATGAATGAAAACTGAACAGTGGGCAGGTGCAGTGATAATTACCATTGGCTAGTTCTGTATTGCAATCACATTTGATAAAAACGCATTTTCTGCCCAATTTCTAGTGCATGTTTTAGAATGTGTTGATTTGTCTGTTGTGGGAGGTCATTGTGTTAGGAATTGACATGAGAAACAAAAAGTACTAAAATAATAGCACATAACTGCCATGTGTACTTTTTCCTCCCTCACCTCAGATGTTCCAGGAAGTGAAAGTTGATTCCCCTGTAATTAGGTTTCTTTGTTTCTACTATACGTGCTTGGAGCAGTTTCTTAAGATACATCTGCACATGCAGCTTCCTCTGTTTCCTGAGGGGGTGCACAAATCTGAAGTTCAGGGTTTCGTTAGATTGTCTGCCCGCAAACCTGTGGCTTCTAAATAAATATCCTTTTCACCCAGTCTGGCACCTGAGGCTAATCCAGTGGTCCAGCAGCATTTCTTGTGGTGCCACTGTGCACATCAAGCTAGCAACACAGAATATGAGGTTTCAGAAGCTGTTTGAGGCTTGGCATGACTGGGTGAGAGACTGGCAGGTGGGTGTTTGGGGTAGAGGAAGTGGAATGTAAGGAAGTGGAATGTTAGGACTTACAAGCCCACCGTCTCCTATCAGGCTATCAGTGAGACTGCAGTGGCAGGAGTAAGAAATATGGGGTAATGGAACCAGGTGCCCCTTCTGCTTTCATATTTTGCCTGGAAAATAATGCGTAGTTGGAATGGGGGAGTTTGGGCATACACATAGGGAGGAATGAAAGGGTAGGAGTAGCTGGAGAAGTGACAGATCCCTTTCCCTTGTAGTCAACACATAGGCACTTGCCCAACAGTAACTTTCTGCCTGGCTTCCATTTAATCGCTTGAAAACTGTGGTCTAGAGTAACCTGGAAAGTAGATCTGTATTGGTCTTACTCCAAGAAACATAGCATTCATACATATAACATCCTGTTTTCTTTCAGAAGCACAATGTGGTGGTAGCAAAAGAAATTTATGTAATTTGTAAATAACATTGGCTGTTTTTCAGAAAATGTTATGATAAATTGAGGATGTCTTCTAACCACATTAAGGCACTGATTACTAGTGTACTCTTTTCTTGCAATGACCTCACTGTAGTCATATGGGCTGCATTGCCTATTATGTCTGTTAAGGCTTATCAATGTTGCCATTAAGAACTCTAGTCAATATAAAGGTAATTATGGAGAACCATCCATGTATATCACATAAGTAGCTGTCTTCTCAGCATTTACTTTACATACACGTTTGCTTGCATCATCTGTGCCAATGCCTGCGTAGCAAAAACGGGTTTCTTACAATAGTCTGGCAGAAAGCAGCTGTTTGAAATTTTTCAGTTAATAACTAGTATGATACAAAGTATCTCTTAAGAGATTAAAACTGTAAGGAAGTAAAAATACCTGGGGCTTGTGTCTACTCTAACAAAAACTAAACTGAAAAAAATTATTTGTATTTTATAAATAAGCATTTTTTATTTCATTTGAAACACAGAAAAGGAAGGTAAATATTCCGCAGACACTAAAACTTCTGACTGTAACTCCACTGAATACTATACTATTTAAAATGCAAATGTTGTTTTATTGTATCAGCTGCTTTTGAGTTGAAGACAATAACCTTCTCTTGGAAATAATCAGCACCATGTCTAAAATGTGAATCCAGTTGCCTTGCCTGTATTTGCACAGAAAGTACTGCTTCTTGTATTAAAAATATGTTTTCAACCAGCAATGCAAACAAATTTTTTCTCTTTTTTTTTTTTTAATAGCAAATACCAGATGTATCACCAACAGGCCGTTACACAACATTGGTCCCTCTCTTATTTATTTTAGCTGTAGCTGCAGTGAAGGAGATAATAGAGGATATTGTAAGTATTTAATAGCAATATTTTATAAATAGTGTTCACATTTTTCATGGATTATACTATAAAAATTTTGTTGAATAATTCTGTGTTGAACCATTCATGCCTTCTGGATGCTTCTGAAAGCTTCTAAAGCTACTTACTTCAGAAGATAAAATCTTTAGAATAGGGTGTTCTGGTTTGAAAGCATGTTTACTATATGTACAAATGACAATAACATGGTAAACCAGTGACTGTTAAGTTTACTACATAGGTTGTTTCTAGGGTAACTTCTCATTAATGAAGTACAAGCATATTTTTAAAGTGTGAACTGGAACCAAAGACTCCACAGAACCTAGTCAAGTCAGGAACATTGCCAATTTCCTCAAGCAAGGGCTCTGCTAAAAGATTGGAAAATACTGAATTCATCTCAGATGGAATCTGTTTTAAAACCAATTAACCTTAAAAGAGTTACTTGGTTAGAAAAATTAATTTTTTTTTTTTAGTTCCTGCATGAGCAGTGTCCTTTTCTCCCACTAATTATACTTGTGAGGGGGATTTAAGCTCAGTCTGTGAATGAGTTACTAGACTAACATTTTATAGAAAGATTGTGAAAACTTCTGGCTTTAGCAAGTCCATGAAGATAGGTTTAAAAAAAAAATCTTCCCAGGATTCTTTTTATTTTTACATCTTTATTTGAGGTGCCTTTAAAAAAAAAATAGATAAGCCCTCAGGAACTCAGAGTTGAGAATCTGGGAGGCTACATAGTCTCAAGCATCTTCACTTGTCCTCCATACCTGAAACTAGATGGATTTTTGTTTCGTGACCAAAATAATCCCTGGACCTTCCTAAAAAAGTGTCTTTTAACTTGCTACTGGAATTATAATGTGACACTTCTAGTATGTTTAGAATAGTAATCTGTTTGTTTTAATACATTTTAGATGAATGGGTATAGGTCACTAATGTGCCATTTTTTAAGTTCTAAAAATGGATTTTCTCCAGTTGTCAAATCCAGGTCCATGCATCTGATGCATCTGTTTTATTTCTAGTGTCTCATGCATAAAATCCTTGATTTCATTGTTGTGACTTTACATGGTTTTGTAGACAATAAGGGGAATAGGCCTTTTTTAGTTTTTCCCGTTGCTCCAGCCCAGTGCAATTTACTGTTTAGTCTTTCATGTCTTGTTGCTAAGTGTGATCTGCTGATGCCTGATGGCGAGGAACACACATGGAATGCTTGTCCTTGTTAGGCAGGTGCCCCCAGCTATGTCAAGCTTTCCTTGTCTCTCTTCAGTGTTTGTGCTAGTGGTTGTTTTGCTTTCTTCTTGCATTGAATGAAAACTTTAAAAGAGCTGGGATATTGTCATGGTGGAAATGTCTATTCTGACTTCTTCTATTTTGTGGGTAGGGGAAG
>NW_010545502.1:18304-20962 GCF_000687285.1 Phaethon lepturus
TGTACAAAAGACGTTGGGGTTTTCAGAGTACCTGCCTGCCTGCTCATCACTGAAAGCTATGGTAGAACCTATTGCTCTAATTTGCATAACATGGTTGACTATTTTAGCTTTAGATGTTGTCTTTTGTATCTAAAGAATTAGTCTTGATGGTTTACCAAATCACTCTAGATGCCAAAAATTTCTTTATCCTCTCTTGTTCTGTTTTAGTTCTGCAGTTATGTGGAGGACAAGAAGTTAGATACATCATTATATTGCAGAGTGCCGTGTCCAGTAGAGGAGTAGTGTTCCTGTTTTGGTTTTTTTATATTGTGGGCTGTTCTTTTGATTTTTATTTTTTGTTGAAAGGGTCACAGGTAGTATAGTTTTTCCCTGCACACACATGGTAGGCTTCCTGGGAGCATCAGACCTATTGTGTTTGAGCAGAGTTACAATGTATGTGCAGAAACATGATCAAGAGGAAGAGTAGTGAGCTCTGAAATGTAGGGTGGCTGGGCACGTGCTGCCTTTCCTGCACCTCAGTTACCTCTGTGAATGGATGGTAGGCAAGATACATTGTCCCTCTGAGTGGCATGAAGCTCCTGGGCCACAGAGTTCAGTGGTCCTGGAAGAGACAATGATGTTTCTGTTAAAGGTTTTTGTTCTGTTTTGCATTTCTAGTATCTGCTGTCCAATAGTCAGCTTCTCCTTAAATGTCTTTGTTGCTTTCTCTTTACATAAACAAAACCCCTTTTAAAAAAGCCATAAAATCAATTCATGTTCTTTCAGATATTTTTAACCATTCTGCTGTTAATGCTTACAGACTTACACCATCTGTCAGTGTCTAGGCAAATATAAAACTGAGGCTGCTGCTACTGTACAAAGTGTCCTTTTTAAAATTATCTCATCCACTTGCTTTTCTTTTATGTCATTTGTTTCTACCATTTGCTCTTTGCAACATGAAGTGTACAGTTTGGCATGGGGCGAAGACAGGGAAGAAGTTTAGGGGTTTTTGTGCATATATCAACTAAAACAATAAAGTTCACATGACCCAATATACTACAGAGGTACCTAAAGGCAATTCAAATATATTTTTCTTTCTGTTAAGTTTACATTGCCTCAGCATGTAGTTAATTCGTGCTGTAATTAGTTGAAACTGGATGAGATGAAGGAGCTGATTGGGAGAATTTAGCTGCTAATTTAAAGGCTATATGTGTGTGTGGTAACTTCATGAATTTCTCACACAGCTGAGTTTTACAGTCTAAACAAAACAATTTGCTTTGGTTTTGTAGTCAAACAGATATGAAATCTAATGTTGCCTGCTGGTTATGTGGTGCTGGAATATTTGTCTGACTCTGACAGCTGTATTTTTATTCCTGGGAAAGCTGACCACTTGCTGCATAGTAAAATATTCAGTGTGTTCTCCCTTAACCTTTAATTTTCATTATGTTTTAGTTTCTTCATACAGTGAGATATCAAAGATCTCCAGGAATGGTTATCTTCATCTAATACTAAAGCAACATTAACTGGCTTTTGGATGGAAACCTTATATATTGATATCAATAAATATACAAATAATACTTTCAGCTCAAGAAGCAGATGCTTCCTTTTCTGGAGTGAAACCCCAAAACACAAAAGATGTTAGCAGAAGACGTTATTCATGAACAGCATGTGTTTTCCATATATGCCTCAGAAGTGCTAGCAAAATGTGTGACATGCAGTGCTAGATTATCAGCTGTTTCCAATGATTTCTCATCCATCATAGCGTAGAAAGCAACTGACATTGAACTGTTACTTTTCAAGCTAGAAAAGACTCTCTGGGCAAATAAACACCTGCTTTGGTCGAGTTATTATGCCTTCCCACTGATCAAAGGTTATTTATCTGTGAAATCAGCCATCTTTCTGGAAGGAGAATGTGCTGATAATCTGTGAAAATCTAGTGATACCTTAACTTAGTCTTTGCAAAATGATACAGTGGCCTTTTAAGAGCTACTAGCTCAGAGTCATATCAGGATTTTACTAGAAATAGATCTCTTAAGTAGTTCGACTTCTTTTTCTTTCAATTTACAAGATTGCTCTGTTTTTCTTTGTATTTCAAAGGCATGAATTCTGTAGCTCTATTCAAAAAGCTTACTTAAAACAGATAATTCTGTTTAAATTAATTTTCCAAGTCACATTAAAAAGAACCAAGTTCATTACTCTTAAATATTGTGTTTAAACTAGTAGTCTCCAAAGCTTTTTGTAGCCAAGATGAGTTTGATTATACCTTGAAAATGCTGGTGGTCAGTAGCAGCATCAAAAGATTTCTGTCAAAAGATTTCTCACAGATATATTAAAACTGAGGGACATCATGGTCTGTTGAAGGTGGGGGGCATGTTGATATTTTTGTTTGTTTATCTGTTTGTTACTGTTGCTGAAGTCTGCAGGCACTTACATGGAAGTGAAGTAATACGTTTAGACAGTCATTGCTTGACTTCAGATCTGTGAGAGACGCTTGTATGAAGAGTGGTTCCGTAATCTTTGCTCTGGTAGAATCATCTCCCAGTTCCAGGAAAGGGCAAGGTTATGGTACACAAATACACTGCTTCCTTATATAAGGAACTTGTTTAGGTAGTTATTGTCCACATGAGAGGATATTTTAGTACAACATGATTAGCCTGGAACTGGGTGTGACTTTCCTGC
>NW_010545502.1:20993-69983 GCF_000687285.1 Phaethon lepturus
ACTATGCCAGTAATCCATAGTCCTGTTTAAAATGTTTTTTAAATCGGTTTATTGAATTCATGAGTGGGAGGCAGTAATACATGTGTTTTTTATCTTAAGTCTGAAAGCTTCATCATGACAACAAAAGTCTTTAACCACTGTGCATTTTTAATTTAGAAAAGGCATAAAGCTGATAATGCGGTGAACAAGAAACAAACTCAAGGTAGGAAATTTTTTAAAGCCTATTAATTGTGGGTTGGGGGGTAATTTTTGCAAATGGTAGTAATGTAATCTGAACTGCTGACAGAAAATTGAGTGGAAAATTGCTTATGCAGATTACTTCAAAATTTGGAATCTAAACAGTTGAAATAACAATTTGCGGTCACATTAGCGCCACAAAAGGGAATATGTTCTAGATTGATTTTATGAGGTTTCTAAGAAACTTTAACATTTACTCATTTATCACAGGTGATGCCGTACCTGTTAAAAGAGCATAATCACCACTATATTTAGCAGGTCTAGGTTATGATGAAAAGTCTATGCTTTTCTAAGTATACAAATCATAATTTTTTTCAACTAGCAAATATTGAGTAATTTCATTTTCAAAAACTTGGAATGTGATTTTTTTTTTTTTAAGATTATAATAAAGAAAAGAAGTAGTATTAAATTGGAGGATTATTTTAGCTCAGAAAGTGAGGGTGATGTTAGCTAATATGTCCTAAACATGCTTGTCAGGTAGGAAGTCCAAGTTTAAGTTCCTGCTTTGCTGCTCTAGCTTTTCATGTTACTTGTTCTGAGGTATCCCTCTCTTGATAGAGCTGGTCCTGTTTTTAAAGACAGGAAGGGGATTGAGTGTCATGTGAATTTGATTGCAGAAAGTATGAAAAATGCCACAAAGAGGATAATCTTATATGGAAACTTTTTTAAATAAATAACAAACATAACTGTAAGATTTTTTAGGGAGGGATGTAGTCATTGACTAAAGATAATCAGAATTGTTGAGCACTTCTAACCACAGGAAATGTCGCTAATTTAAAAACATAAATTTTGAAGCCTACTTAAGTTGTATGTAAATCTTAAAGTTTACTGTAAAATTCATGGGGGATGGAGCAGGGAAGATAATTTATGAAACTGCAGAGCATGTAACTCAATAGTAGGTATGGAGAGATTAGGATAGGGAGACAAGTCTATTGACTGAAAGCACTAGGAATAGAAATCTCCAGAGAACAGGACTGTAGAAACAGATAACCTCTTATCTGTACATAAAAAACAAAGGAAAGCTTAATGTAGACATATAAAATTCTTTCATCACACACTCATAGCTTTTGAGACTGCAACCAGCAGTTTTAGGTGGCAGTGAATCGTGAAGTGCCTTTTCAATTTTTTTTTTTGTCCAGAAGGTACAAAGTTTTACAGTAATAAAAGACTTGTTTTATTGGCTTTCCTGCCTCTTTGCCTGGGTTACCTCTTGTTAGGCTTTTTGGTAATTGTTTCTAAAATTCCTCAATGTTCCATGCATGCAAAAGAGCATCTTGGAAGTTGAAAGTGTAATGAGGATACATAAAGATACTGCTAGCACTAAGAAACAAGTTCCTTAAGCTAATGCAGGTTCATTGGTACAACACGAATCCTAGTGTACTCTCAAAGCAATATTTAAATGTGTTGTCAAATATAGTCTATTGTCAAAGCAATAATTAAAAAGTTAATCAGTATGGTACTCTCTTACTTTGTTTTCATGTGTTCAGCAGTTCTGTAACCCTGAGAAGTAGCAATGTGCATAGTACCTTATATATCCAGCTCCACCTCTGGTTGTCTTTTAAACATACAAAATTGTTCATGAAATGAGATGTGCATGTATGGATTCTGTATATGGGTTTCCCTCCATCTGTTTGTTCCTTTAAGACCATCTGTATCTCAGTGAACTTTAAGTAATAAACTTTCTAAATTTCCATTACTATAAAAAAAAAACTTTTGCAAAGGATTTGATTTATTAGGCTGCATTAGGGATGATTTTTGTTACCTCAGGCTGCATATATCTACAGCAGGACGCTGTCAGACACTCTGACATGATGAAATGTGCATTTCTGCAGTGTGGTGAAGTAGTCTGTGTACGGCAGATGGAGCATGCTTTTGAAAGTTAGTTTTTAGAAACAGCTGAAAAATGGGAGATACAAATGTGAAAACCAGACTGCAGAAGACTTCATGGCACAAGTTCTCTAGCCGTTATATAAAAGGTGCCTAACACCACCACTTATTATTTTGTTCTCATAAGAAAATTGATTTAATTGAATGTCAGTGTATGTTAATTGTGCTTAAAAGCTTATTGCATCAAGCTAGGGTTAGAGCACTCTTGAGATTTCAGGTGTCTCAGCATCTTTTCAAGGAGTCTGACATCCATTTGTGAGCTGATTTTTAACCAGCTGTACCAGCAAGAAACAAATCCAGAAAGAAAAACTGACGCTTTCCTTCCATTTAGTGGGTTAAACTGGCTCATCAAAGGGTCCGACAAACGCCAGAGGCAATGTGCATTAAGCAGCGAGGGCAGGCAGCTTTGCATGGGGTGAGGGCAGAACAGGACCTTCCCTTCCGTAATGGCAGCGCTAAGTTAGGTCAGCTTGGCTGCGCGTGAAACAGCCATAGCATGTATTTCAGCAGTGCAAGTGCTTCTGCAGCCAGAACTTTTTAAGAAGCCCTTGGCCACCTCTGGCAGCTTATTTACATTTCAGATTTGCAGAATTCGACTGGCAGTTATTTTACTATAGCTATTCGTGAAGCGTAGTCACCTGGATTGCTGCAAGGTGTATTTTTAATCCTCATCAGTTCCCGCACCTGGTTGATACCATGGCCTCAGAAACAGTATTGCTGACACAAGGGGATGGAAGTAGGTAGTTGATGGAACAATTAATTACCCCATGTCTGGGCTTCCTTAGGACAGTATTACAACCAGTCTTCACTCTGGATCTGTAGTTTCCTCAATGAAGGGAAATGGTTTGTCAAAATAGATTTACTGTCTGAGAGGGAGACTGCTCCATTTACTATTGCCCTGAGCATACCATACCGTAGCACTAATAAATCTGGGGGAAGGAAGGGTAAGAGAATTTATCTCTTCCTAAAGAATTATTAAGCAGGTTGGATAATGACTCGCAGAAATCCTTGAGGTATACAGGAAGAGCCGTCAGTTTGGGCAAAACCTCAAGGAAGACTTAGATGTATTCCCAGATTTTCATCTGCTTTTTTGAAATCAACACATGCTTGCATAAGAATTGGATCCTGATCAGGTACTTAGATAAGCATCCTGACAGTTTGAAAGCTGGGAGACACAGAGAAAGAGAACAATCTCTTGGAGCCATCTGACTATTGATACATGGCAATACCTTTTCTTTCAATTTCATTTTCTTTTTGCACATCAGTTTTCAATAGTTTTGTAACTGGTGCTAATAAAAAAAAATCACCTTTATTAATCTCTGAAAACACAATCTTTTTTAATTAATGGGCAAACAAGGCATGGGTTTTGTATCATAGTAGCAATACTTAAAACCGGAGTAGTGGTGTGGGCTTGCAATATTAATTGCTACTGCCAGAGAAGATCCATACTAAATCTTACACTAAATGGCACGGGTTGATTTTGGGGATTATGGAGGATATGACTGCAATGATCCTAAAGTTCTCTGACATGCCATTAACACTAGGAACAGCTGAATCCTAAGAAGGCTGCTGGTGGCTTTTTATGAATCTTTTTTGGATGAACCTCATAAATGTTCGAACTGAGAAAAAATTCTTGAATTTATTCCTGCCCCCCCAATAATCATAACTTTTTTACTTTGGAACTTTGTATTCCAATTACTAATTTCGGAAACACCACATTATCACACAACCTGTATCAGATTTAGTTGATTCTCAAACCCTGTAAAATGATCTGATTGACTTTGTAATAAGCATCTATGGCACAAAAACTATTATGCAGAATATGTGCTGTATAATTGAAATTTTTGACCTGAATTTGTAGAAACAAAGAATGCTGTAAAATGCTGTGTAAATGAGCTGTGATTCTGAAGGAATCTAACACATACTTCTATACTGCAGTTAGACTGTACAACTGGAAAATTATTTCTTCTTTTTTCTTTTTTTCAGTACTACGAAACGGTGCATGGGAGATTGTCCACTGGGAAAAGGTGTGTGTTTATGTTGGTGACCTTTAGAGCATAATGCAGATCTAATGTTTGCTTTATTTCTCCAGATAATTGTCATTGATAGGGATTAACTGGTATGATGGGAGATGCGTGATCTTTTGTATTTCATTTTTTGTTTGTTAACACTTGCCTCTTAAAATGTACTTTTAAGTCAAGTCGGTTTTGATTCATGAGTCAGGCAAAACTGCCATTAAATGGTGGGCTTTAAGTTCAGTGGAAAAATAACTTGAATAATATGATTGACTTCGGAGTATTCACATGTGGCAAAATCATACAATTCCTTAGTACTATTTGGTGTGCCAAGGCAGAAACTTCTTTCTGGAAACTAGCTACTTTGTGTATTTGCTAAACTTACTTGGCTTAAACCATGAGAACTTTAAAAGACCGTTATGCAGTAGTTAGGAAGGGACTGTTAAAGGTAGCTTTCAATGACTAAATGTTATGCTGTCTGTCTAGTCCCTTAGTTTTATTGCTTTCCATACCTGAAAGCTTGAACAAAATTTGACCCGTAGTAATTTGGAGGCAAGGTTCAGATGAAATTGATTTATGTCTTTGGAGAAGCAAGGATGAGGTATATAGTGTGATGCAACAGAACTGTGATCTTAGGGGAGATTAATTCTTCTTTAACTTAACTTCAGTCTTCTAATAAAGTATTTTACAATAACTAGCCAAAGTGAAAAACTGCATTGAGAAGGTCAGGATTGGGCCTATTAAAGAATAGATTTCCAAAGAATTCCAGTGACCTTTGAGTACCTAATACCTATAGGCTTCTCTAAGTGTGTGACTTTCTAACAGTCTTTCTAGCAAATTCAGCAGGTAAATATTTACTGTGCTTAAAACAAAGGGATAACATATTTTGTTTGAGACCATTAACCAATTCCCAGTTTTCTTTCAGGTAGATGTTGGAGATATAGTTATAATAAAAGGCAAAGAGTATATACCTGCTGACACTGTACTGCTCTCATCAAGGTAGAGATGCCCACTGATGCTTATAGTGTAGAGGCTGGTTTCTCTACCCTGCATTTATTTATTTATTTATTTGTGATTGCTCCAAGGAAATAAGGAATAAACAAAAATGCTGCTGTTCTGAAGTGTAGTCTTTTGTTCATTTGGGCATTTATCACTTCAGGCAGTGTTTCTTTAAACTGTGACAATTACAGTTTTAAAATTACACTGGCATTTAATTTACCGCTAAGAAAAACTTAGTATGTTATTTTGTTGTTGGATATAATACAAAAAAGGCTGATTCTCTGTCTGAAAATTGGACTTCAACTGCCATATTTAACCAGGTTGGCTTTTTGATACGTACCTAACAAATTGCATCCTACAAATAAAATTAAAATGGATATACTACAGGGAACAGAAATGTTTATAATGGATGTAGTCACTAGTTTGATAGTTGAATCAGGAAAAAAAGTGAACATGAGATGTGAACCATCAAATTAGCACTGTCTTTATGAGCTGAGTATCCACTTTATTCTCTGATATATATATTATTAATTATTTCAGTGCTGAAAGAGACTTATTTTATAGCATGTAATGCCGTGACTTTTTACATGGAAAATCAAAGGTTGTTTATCATCATTTCCTTGGACAGTTTTACTTAAGAAATCCACATCTTATGTGGAAGATGCACATTTTTCAACATCTATTTGATCAGGTCAATAGACAACATATTGTAAGAATTTTTTTAATATTGAATATTACTTAAATATGATTAATTGTATGTTGATACTACTGTATGTGTATAATGCAACTTCCATATTTTTTCTGGCACAAGCAGAAGCATTATTGTGATGTGTATGGTTATGGATTAGGTATAAACTCTCTATGATCCCACTGAAGTTAATGAATCCACTCATACATAAAATTAATAAGGTTAGGATCTTACGCGTTTCTGTGACAGACTTGGTGTAGACTAGTACGTTGTTTATTCAATCTTCCATTATATCTCCAAATTAAAATGTAGCTGTTTCTAAAACACTCCTATTAAGTGTAAAGTGTTGCCAGATAATACTGTAAATTTCCCCACAGTCTGTCTTCAGTACTAATGATTGTTATAACTTAAGATGTTTTTGTGTTGAGTATCTCCTATAAATCTTTTACTTCTGCACTTTGAGAAGCATTTATAAATTTTATTGGTGCTTCTCCACCAAGATCTTCATAGGCAATACACCATGCAGCAAAGAACACTTGTTCTGTTGGCCAGATAATAGCTTCTGTCATGCTAACCCTAGAGTTCTGCAAACAAAACAGATTACATCCTCTCAGAGCAACTTCTTTATATTCTTGCTGAGTAAGCTCCTAGATGTCTTCACTGTTTTGCCCTTTTGGATTTGAGGTCACTTGCATCACAGTGTTCTCCAGTTGTAGTTTACACACAGAAAAATACCAACTGCCTGCAGAACCTGCGTTCTGAGCCTTGTCCCTCCTCAAGGAATCCTACATCAAGTGTTGATAAATTGAAATATTAGTTAGCTGCTACTGGACTTGTCAAGACTGTTACCTCTTTGCTTAACATCACTTTACTCCCCTTATCAGAACACACTGTCCCAACTATGACCATTACTCATCCTTGAATTTTCCTGTCAGGTTTTCCTCTATGATCCAGTTTGCGAAGGAGATTCCTTGAGTCATGATTTTGTTTCTGGGCCCAGTTCAGGCATTTCCTCCAGCTAAAACTTCGTTCTTGGCTGCAGCAGGACTCTAGCAATATAACACTCCTTCCAGGAGAGAAACCCTGTGCTACTACATTGCCTCTAATTCTGCCTGCATACTGGCATGTGCTCTCCTTCTCCACCTCTCATCTCCGTGGCCATGCATTCTCCAGGAAGACAGTCTCATCAATTTTGCTTTCCAGGTGTTTATTGATGCCCAATTACATTTTAGATTTCAACAGCAATGTGAGCCTGTAGACCTGGTTTTAATTCATACTAATAATATTTGGTTCTTATTCTCTAGAAACTGCTGTTGCTGGTAAAAAGATCTTAATTATTTTAGGAAACTACAAGCTCTTATATTGGAAGTACACAAACCTCGGAGATTGAATTTTGCTTGGTTCTTGCTAGTTCAGTGTAAACTGAAATTTACAAAGCTGAAATAAAATATAAAATAATTTTCAGAATGTCTACATAGAAAGGTTCTTGTCACCTGACTTTTCTGAAAAGTTGGTGGAAAATCTTTTGTTGTGGCTTTTATTTTTTTAATTAAGGTACAGAGTGGCTAGAAACTTTGTCAGTTGAGAAATAAGCATAACAGCTTTTTATTTTTACTGTACAATACCGATGTGTTCTGCAGCTTAAAAGTGGTGCCTTACAGTAAAACAATCGACTTGAGTAAAAATGAAAATATTCTAGCTCTTTTCTTTCTGACCTGATTAAAATAGATTTTGAAAAAATTGTCATCAGACACTTTTAATTAACATGTATTGTTTGTATAATAATTTCAAACTCTGTCTTTTTGTCTTTGTTCATTTTTTGGGTTTTTTGTTTTTTTGTTGTGTTCCCCCCCCCTCCCGTCACTTATTTTTCTGTTCTAATCATTTTCAAACTGGGATGTGTAGGTGGCAGTAGGGGAAGTAGTGAAAGTGACCAATGGGGAACATCTCCCAGCTGATCTCATCAGTCTGTCATCAAGGTTAGAATAAACTAGTTGCACAGGATACGTGTACGTGGGTCCTCATATACCAAATATGAACACTGCTGTGCGGATAATCTTTGCTTTGCTGTTCACCTTTCATCACCAAAACCCAGACATTTATAAAATTAGAAAGGGTTCAGTTCATAAAAGTACAGATCATTAAAGTGTAAATACACGGTAACACTCCAAGAAATGAAAATTTGTTTCAGTCCTCTCTGTTTTTACACTATACCCATGAAATTTTATTAGAAAACTTATCATTGAATAAACACCAGGATAAATATACGTTTAAATCCTTAGAGCAAATTAAGAAGAATATACGTGTTTATACCAACCCGCTATTTGCGGCAAAGAATATAGTTTAATATTGATAGGACTGGTAGAGGACCCTCTGCACAAACTTGGATGTTGCACAATCTCTGCTGCATGCAGTGGCGAAAGCAGCGCTGTTCTTGTGAATTGTGACAAAATGCATGTTTCTTAGACACGTCAGCTTTATGCTATTGTCTGCACTGTTACCGCACTTTGTTTTTCCCTAACAAATCAATGGGCCTGCCTCGATCTAACTGTAACTTACTTACTTTGGAGGTCACTGCTATCTGTTACAGTAATTACAATTAAGCATGTGTCTCACTTGAAATGTCTTTGCTGCCTTAGTGTGTTTTAAAAGTGCTTCACAAAAATATTGTTTGTTTTTTACTATTAACTAATAAAAATGCTAGAATTGTAATGATGTTTTATACAGGTGACTCCATTCAAATGATCTAAACAGAAGTCATTTACATATTTAGAAAAGTTTGCCAAGAAGAAAAAGCTAGCCTGAATGGAATTTGATAATGATTTATCACATTTTAATGCTTTTGCTTTACAAAGATGTTAAAATAACCTACATAACTTCATCCTGCAAGCATTTTAAATCTAAGTTGCTTATCAGTAGCCACTGTTGCATTAAGAAAGGAAATTTTAAAAAACACTTGATGCTTGAATTTCATACTAGAAAGAAGGAAAATATTAAAAGCTTTCAAGTGCTGTAGAGAGTAAACAGCTATTGGTTTCATTTGTAAAGAATTTTTAGGACTTCTCTATTCCATTACAGGATCAAAACTTCTTTCTATTGTAGGTATTGTAGGTATCTGTAGTAGGTATTCTGTCCTCATGTCCAGAAAATGGGAGCTGAGTGGAGTAATTCAGAAATCCTGACTGAGAGACCTGTTCTTGTTTACTATCTACTTGCAGAAAAGTTTTGTCCTTCTGTACCTCTGTTTTCCTTCTATAAAGGTTGTAATATGTTTTAAAATTGGAAAGTATTTACAAAAAATACTTCTGTGTTACACATCAAAAAAATTGTATTGAAAAAATAAATGCAATAAGCCTTTTATCAGTATATGTCAAATAGATTAACTAGTAGTAATGTTCTGCATAAGCGTAAAACTTTTAATTTATAAAAAAGCTTTGGAAATTGCATAGAGGACAGATATATTTCAAAAGTTGTGTTATGTTATGCATGTAAGAGAACCCTTTATAAGAAAACTCATGTCTAAACTACTGCTGCCTACAGTAGTAGGCACTACAAATCATTTCTGGTTGTATCTTAATCTCATGTAAAAACTTAGAAAACGTACAGCATTTTTAGCAGTGTTTCATCTGAGAGAGGTTTTGGCAAACTTTTCTGAAAATGTAAAGTACTGTTGATTGTACAGATTTGGCTGTAAATTGTTGTAGTTCTGAAGATTTCATAAGAAAAAAACAATTGCATAAATAGCTATTAATAGATTACAAGTTCATGGATTTTGACATTATAATTTAAAATTAAGGATTTTTTTTTCTTAATAGTGAACCACAAGCTATGTGCTACATTGAAACATCTAACTTAGATGGTGAGACAAACCTAAAAATTCGACAGGTAGGAATTTCATTTTTGAGAATATTGCTAATATTATTTTACTCTATTACTGCTTATAAACATATATTTTGACATTAATGGCCATTCTAGAAGACTGTGAAATCTTAATGGTTTGAATAAAAACCTGTGGGTTATTGACATCATAAAAGTTTTTGTTCAATTAATTAAGTGGAAAGAATGAGCGGTTACTCCTAAGCCATACCTGGCACTTTGTTTTAGGGATTTTCTTTGGGAAAATAGGTGGAAAGAGTTGTAGTCGGGTTTTGGTTTTGTTTTTAGAGGATAGATGAGGGAGAAGCCCTGAAGAAAGAAGCTGACAGTGCCAGTATTGTCCTTGAGAGACAGGTAGGGAATGACAGTTTTTGACTGAGTGTGCTGTCTCTATGCAGAGACATTCTTGCTGAGTTATACAATGGGTTATGACACTGTCTTCATCATGATGTTTTAAGATACCAAGGTGACTTTTTCACTTTCTGTAGCATCCAGCAATGTGACAGCGAAGTGTAGCAGTCCCGTTTTGTTCCCATAGGGATATAGGTTTTCTGGTTTTGCACTATCAGATCTATAATATAGAGAGAGATATATATTGGAAAGTGTTGTTTTTTAATGTCATGACAAACTAATTTTGTTTACAGGGTTTGCCACTAACATCAGACATAAAGGACATAGAAAGCTTGATGAGACTTTCAGGCAGAATTGAATGTGAGAGCCCAAACCGACATCTCTATGACTTTGTTGGAAACATCAGACTGGATGGGCATGGGTATGTAAATCCAAGGAAGATCATCGCTATATGTTGTTAAACTACCAAAGTTAAAATAGGAATAGTAAAGTCTTTACTCTGTTAAGAGTAGAGAAGTAAAAATCTTTTCTGATGTATTCTTTATTAGACTTTATTCTTTAACAAAACTTGAGGGGTAAAACTGTACTTGTAATGTCTACAACTTGAGTTTTTGTACTAGTTGACCTTCATAAAGCAATAGCTATTAATAATAGAAGGGAGTGCTAATAAAATTCTAATAGTTTTGGAATATGTACCTAGTAACTCACCTCTTAAGCATCTCATTCCTTGCCTGTTAAGTTTCTATTATAGAAACTGAATAGAAGTAGTTTCTTGTCTGTTTGTTTGTTTTGTTTTCTTTTGTTTGTGTAAGTCTGGAGTGGAACTGAGTCCATCACTATATACCTCAAATTCTTCTAATTTGGTAGCTGAAAGACATTTAATACTTTAGCTTCCTGAAAGTATGTTTCTGTAAAGAGAGACAACCTCAGTGCAATTACATGCTTGTAAAACTGCTTCAAAAATTCTTAAAATACTTAAGTGCTTACCAAATATTGATATTTGGAGTTTTCTATGCACTCAAACCAAATGTGACGTATTAGGAGTACAGAACTGTTGAGTCCTTCATTCCCAAAGATGTACAGGATTTCTTTTTTATTTCGTAGGCATTTATTTCTCCATATACAATATTATTCACATTTGTGGTTTTACACTGATATATATAGCACTAACTAATTATTAAATACTTTTTTTTATATTCCATTTTTTATTTACTGATTTCTTACAGATGCATTCTGGGAGTTTTCAGTTGCAAGAGTGTGGATCTATTATAATTCCACTGTACTTGTGGTTAAGAAGAGAAAAACATTTACCTGTAATTCTTCTCTGAAGGTAATGGTTATAATAGATCCACACATTCATCCTTCTTCCCTGGCTAGAGAGAAAAAACATATTTGTCGTTTTAATCTAATTATTTAATTGTGAAATTTGATTTAAAAGGGAAGCATTGAAAGCACTGATGGCTATTATACCTCAAGAATGTGTAGGAGCATGCCATCTGCTGGTCAAGCAATTTGTCATTTGAGAAATTCCGTTTTGGAATATAGTTCCTGTGCAGTAGGATAGTTCCAAAAGTGTGGCTCTAATATAATATTTAACTTCAGTGAAAAAGAATTGCAGGTAAGTAACTCTTTTTGGATCCTGACCTTATTTCCAACCTGAAGAATCAGGGATGAGTTATCTTTCTGCTCATTTTAGAGGTAGCACAGGTTCATCTAACTGGTATTTTTTTATCTAGACCTTTAAGACCTTCCTACCAGATAATGTAGATCTAGCAGTTGTGATTTCCACTTTATCCACTACCATCTTAACATTTTTGCAAAAGCAGTGGAGGATACTGTAAACATATCTCCCTCTTCTGTCTTCTTTTCCCTTCAGATAACTCAATTGGAGTGCCATAAATGTTGTATCTAGTTGACCTTTTCATTCTTTCCTTTTTTCCTTCATGGGAAAGCAACTAAAAAACCCAGAGGTTCTCTTTTTTTTTTTTTCTTTCCCCCCACCCCCCCTCCTTTTGTATAGTCAGTATTCAAGGAGGTGGAACTCCACTACAGTCATATTGCCTTTTGGCTAAATCTGTGGACTAAAAGAGGCCAAAAAATTTTTCGTCGTATCCTCAGCTTTTGAGTGTGTTAACTCTTATCTGCAAAGTGTGCAGCCCTTTGTTATGCTCATGAATATACAGAAGCATGTCACTTGGTTTCTGGCAGTAAAGACAATTAGCCTAGAGAAAAGGGAAAAGTTCTTTAGCCTGGATAAATTTGAAATTATGATTAGACAACGGCTCAGAGGAAAAGGATGAGCAAGTTAAAAAACAAGGGCAGGTACTGGTTAGCCAGACCTAAAGTAAATGTTTTCCTGAAAACATTCTTAAGAAAATTTTGGATAAGAGTGAAGTATGCTTATTAAGAAAAACATTTTGATACGTAAACTTTCAGCTGTGTCTTAGAAATTATTATCTCTTAAAATACCCTTGATAGCCCTGGCAGAAAAGTATGCTGAAAGGGTGTTTCCTCACTGAGAGCATCCCTTACCAAATACAACCCAAATATGTTGCTGAGGAGTCATTAGTTACTGTAGCATACAAGAATTAGGTGAGTTGGAGCAGTTTTGAGAAGGCCAAGGCCAGGAAATGGAGACTTGAGAGCTCTATCAGGTCATTGCACCATCATGTCATTAGAGAGTGGGGTGAGATCACAGTGTTAAGGATCAGCATGACACCTGGCAGATCTGGGCTTTTTATGTCTCTGGCTGTTTTGCTGTCTGTTTTTGTCTCCTTGGTCTGTGCAGCAGTTCTGCTGGAGACAGCTCTTGCTGGCTGCAATCCCAGTTGTCTTCCCGGTAACAGACCCTTGAGAATAAATTCCTGTCCCGCGTTGGAGAAGGGTATCCATTTGAGAGCCAGTGTCCTGATGGAAAAAAGAATCAATGGATCCTGCAATAAAAAGGACATTACTGCATATTCTTCACAGTTTTTAAGAGGAAGATCAGGAGGTGGCAGGAAGAGTCTTAAAACTTAACTGACTCTTCAAGGAATAGAAGAATTAAGAGTGGAAGATTTTGACTTCTGACTTCCTACAGACTCTTGTGTTAGTAGAAGGGACAAAAAGTCTTTTGGCATGTCCAGAGAAGGTCCACAGTGGGAAAGGTTTCAAGTTTATCTGTGGGGAACTTAAAAATAACTTTCTCTGCTTTTCTCTGCCTTTCATCAAGCATTCTTGTTAATGTTAATAGACTAAAAATGTCTAATTATTCTTGGAATTACATGTAATTCATTCCTTAACCGAAATGTCTAGCTATTGTGCTGATGGATGGACCAAAAGTCTTAGAATAATTCTGATGCAGGAATGACAATAAATAAATATAAGTGCAGAAGCAATCTTTGGCAAGAGGAGTCCCTCTTAATGATTTTTGTAACCCCAGCAATTCCTTTCATATTGGGAGGGGCGTTTATTGTCTTAATTTTGCTATTATACAAATAAATCTCAAATACAAGAGCAGTACAGTTCAAATTTAGAAAGGAAGTAAATCTCAGTATGTTTTATATTTCAGTTTTCTTTTTCCAGTTTCTTCTTTTGATGAAGTGCCTGCACCTGGAAATTATTTTCCATGGCAGTATCATTAAACATTTCAGTTGGTGAAACATACTTACTTGGTGGGGAGAGTTATTCCTTAAACAGTCAGTATGCTCCATATTAGTTTCCTAGAAAGTAGGCGGACTAAGTTTGAGTGGAGCGGTGTTTGTTATTTGCTTGGTTTTTATGGAAAAGCACTCAAATATTTTTTTCTATTTCCTGCAAATTAACATTGCCACTGTTAATTTTAGGGGAGGAAGAATGTGTTGTTTCCTCTTTACTTGCAGTCTTTGAATCTTAAAAGGTTGTGTATGAGAAGAGAGAAGGGGACGTCACAGAATCCCAGAATCATTAAGGTTGGAAAGGACCTTCAAGATCATCAAGTCCAACCATCAACCCAACACCACCGTGCCCACTAAACCATGTCCCAAAGTGCCACATCTACGCATTTTTTTTTTTGAACACTTCCAGTGATGGTGACTCCACCACCTCCCTGGGCGGTGTATTCAAATGTTTGACCACTCTCTCAGTAAAGAAATTTTTCCTAATACCCAATCTAACCTCTCCTGGCGCAAATTGAGGCCGTTTCCTCTTGTCCTATCGCAGTTACTTGGGAGAAAAGACCAGCACCCTCGTCACCAGAACCCCCTTTCAGGGAGTTGTAGAGAGTGATGAGGTCTCCCCTCAGCCTCCTCTTCTCCAGACTGAACACCCCCAGTTCCCTCAGCCGCTCCTCATAAGACTTGTGCTCCAGACCCCTCACCAGCTTTGTTTCCCTTCTCTGGACACGCTCCAGCACCTCAGCGTCCTTCTTGTAGTGAGGGGCCCAACACTGAACACAGGATTCAAGCTGCGGCCTCACCAGTGCCGAGTGCAGGGGCACGATCACTTCCCTACTCCTGCTGGCCACACTATTTCTGATACAGGCCAGGAGGCTGTTGGCCTTCTTGGCCACCTGGGCACACTGCCGGCTCATGTTCAGCCGGCTGTCAACCAGCACCCCCAGGTCCTTTTCCGCCGGGCTGCTCTCCAGCCACTCCTCCCCAAGCCTGTAGCGTTGCATGGGGTTGTTGTGACTGAAGTGCGGGACCTTGCACTTGGCCTTGTTAAACTTCATACAGTTGGCCTTGGCCCATTATGCACCAAAAAAAATTTATTACCTGAAACTTACTCACTGAGACTGACTGTTCTTTGTGCTGCCAAAAATGTTACCAAATACCATGGCTTCCTCAGACTCTTCATAGCTTATGTATCAGAGATATAGTTGCTGTCATTAAGCAATTTATTTGTAATTCTCATGATGTGTTGGTTTCAAACAACTGTAGAGATAATAGTTTCAGGTAAGAATGACAAACACTAGAGCACTATTGACAAGTATGAACTGCTAGCTGGTATTTATAGAAAGAAAAGTGCTAAAATAGGGTCTTGTCTCAGGAAAAGAATAATAAATATCTAAAACTTTTTATGTCTTAAGAAAAACCTGAGCTACAGTATATGTATAGTCAGCTGTCTGAATTTAAGACAGTTAAATGTTTCCAACATCTTATGAGGTTTTGTTGCTCATTTACTCAGTGGAGTTCTAAAAGAATAACACAAATTTGCTTGGTTTTGCAAGTTAAAGAAGGTGCAGGAAATACTGTTGTGAATTTTAAACAACCATGTTCGTAGAGGATATTTATTTCACTGGAAGAGTGAATTAAGTAGAGAGCTCAGAAAATTATTTCACTTAAATTGATTTTCCAAAGCAGTTTTTTATAAGAGTGATTGAGTTTCAGCATACATGTAGAAAAAAACTTCATAATCAGAAATCAAAGGAAAATTAGCCTTTGATACTTTCAGTATGCTTGCTGAGTAGTACCATATCTTTAGTGTCCATAGTCAAAATTAAGTGTTAAGTAATATTTTTGCAAACTTAAATTTTTGGACTTGCTTTAAACTGTCAAGTTTTCTCTCTGTCAACACTCCCAAAAAATTGACTCTGAAAATTAGGTTCCTAGCATATATACAGTAATTGTCTCAATTTTGAGAAATTAGCTAATAAGTTTTAACAACTACTGGTTACACTTATTCATTGACATTCGTTGTTTTAATGCTAAAATATAAAACTCCTTCCTTCTAGTACTGTTCCACTGGGATCTGATCAGATTCTTCTACGAGGAGCTCAGCTGAGAAATACTCAGTGGGTTCACGGGATAGTTGTCTATACGGGACATGACACAAAACTTATGCAGGTTTGTCACTTGGATTTTTTTCTGATTTATCTGGTTTGCTACCTTATTATGCCGTTACACGACACAGAAAACCCTTTCAGAAAGCATGGCTGGATTCCATATAATAGTTAAAATGTCAGTAATAGAGCATCTTTCTTATGAAGTAAAACCAATAAAAATAAAGCAATTTCTCATTGTTATTAGTCACTTAGTCACAGGGTAGTTTTTCCACAGCAAGCGTATTTGTTGTTACAAAATAGAAACTTGTGTTTTGAAAACTATTTTCTTAGCAAGTTGGATCATTATAGTTTGCCTGTTCATCTTTTTTTATTTTTGACTGTTCCTGAAACTTCTCCTCTATGGAGCTTGCTTTCAAGTACAAAGGTAAGCATTCTTGTAAGAAGACAAAGTGAAACTATTTGGTTCTCTTCCCTCCTCATTTTGCAAACATCCTCAGTCTATGAAATTACTTTTCCTAGTGCTCTTTGAAATATCAAAATTGAGATGCATTTGTTGAGAAAAAAGAATGTTTTCAGATTGGTCATGCATGTCTCTTATTTATTGCTCTTCTGATTTGTAGAACAGTTTAAAAAAGTATGATTGTTTGTATTAGCAATTGTCTTCTGTAGCACTGATAAGGTGTATGCACATTCATTTTTAATGTTTACTGTTAGCTGTTGCTATTATGAAAATTCTGTGTGATTGTTTAAACTTCTTGTGACACAGATCTAAAGCTCTAGTTCATATATTTATAAGCTGCTGCTTTTTTTTTTTCCTTTTGGGTGAAACAGTTATGCCATTTATGATGATATATTTAGGGGAATATTTAGCAAAGGATGCAGTAACATGTACACACAGCTCTCGCTTTTTGAATTACCTCTTCTAATATTTAATAGCCATTGTTTTTTTAATATTTAATAGCCATTGTTGTTTTTTGTCTTTTGCAGAATTCAACAAGTCCACCTCTTAAAATGTCTAATGTGGAACGAATTACGAATATTCAGATTTTGATTCTGTTCTGCATCCTTATTGCCATGTCTTTGATCTGCTCTATTGGTTCAGCTATATGGAATCGAAGGCATACTGGAAGAGACTGGTATCTCGATCTAAATTGTAAGATGGAAAATAATATATTAATATTTTAGTGTTCAGTTGTCTTTAATATTCAGAAAGGAGGATTATTACCATCCTTTACACAGTGTGTTTTTTATCAGTCTGTCTTTATTGGTTGCTGACTAAAGTCATTAGGCCAGCTATATGACAGCAAGTATAAAACTTACCTTACTGTGCCATTTGAGCTCTTGCTAAATTTAGGAAGGGGAGCTTTGTTGTTTGCCTCTACATCTTTCAGCTTCTGCATCTCTGCAGCTCAGCAAGGTCTGTATCAGCATTCCACTGGCATAAACAGTCAGATTCCCAGACATCAGACTAAAGCCATTTTCAGCTATTACTGATGGATTACATTTAAAGCTGCAGTGACTTTTCTGAATTTTTAAGCTACTTCATTCCAGGAAATGATGCTGTGGTTTTACAATTTTTACTATACAGGGATCTAACTAATTATTGGCTGCCAACATCAGATTTTAGTAAACTGCTCCTAAAGAAGATAAGAGGCACAAAAGATGTCATCTAACATACTATACTAGGCAGCTGTACTGGCAGTGGATGCAAGGCAATGTCATGTTATGTGGGCCTTCACAGCAGCATGCAACCTATTGACATAACTTGACCTTCAGTGAGGGAACTAGATTTAAAGGAAGTTTTCATAAATATCCTTTGTAGTTAATTATTCATGTTTCCAGAATTTCTTATGGTGGGCCTAGAGCTTTCTTTACTTAAACATTAGAACCAAAACTGGGCTTTCTGCTCCTGAAACAGCAGTGTCTTGAATACAAAGCTGCTGAATGTAATCATCAACGTAGGGGTTATGGGGTGGCTTGGTCAGTTTTAAAAGAAAAAACTTAGTATTATGATTTGAAGGCATTCTCATAAAGTTTCTGTTGAACAAAACAGTTGTCTGCATTTATAATGAATTTCTGTTTGAAAACCTTGCTTCTCTTCTTTTCTTTTTGATGCTGAGGAATAAACTTTTTCTTTTAAAAGGAAGAAACTTAACTTCCGTATTTCCATTTTGAGGTGGCAAAAAGTGAAATCATTAATGGAATATGGACAATTTCCATTAATGTAAAAGAATGGCATTAGATGTGCTTCATCATTTGTTATTTTTCATATCATTCTTCTTGTCAGTGCTTTTTTTTTTTTTTTTTTTCCTCTTCTGGGAAATGTAAAAGTTTTTAGAATATGGTGGTTAGCACAGTAGTGAAGTATAGTGAAGTAGTTCAAAAGCTTTGGTTTTTATTCCTGAACAAAGAAACGTGAAATAGTGGCCGTTGATATTTTGTGTGTTCTTCAAGTGATCATGCTTGTCAGTTTATTTTCTGATACATGCCCCATGATTAAATGAAATTGTGTTGGGTTTTGTAAAGTATGCACTTTAAGGCTGCGTTCAGCTCATAGTTGTTCTTGTACCAGGTATTTTTAATGTGTAAGAAGCAATTTATTCTCCTTTCTCTTTAGTTATTTAGTTTTTATGTGGTAGTGAGACAGGTTCCCAGCAGTGCCCCATCTTTCTGCATGCTGTTAGTATTTAGTTAGAAATATCTATTGCCTGTGGATCATTAAAAAAGTGGTAACGACAAATATCTGAACATGATTTTATTTGCAGGTAGCAATAGGTATCAAACTTCATTTAATCTTGGTAGTCATTATTAAGGATATAAACGTCATGGTGAATGTTAGCTCTCTGGTCTTCTAGACTTGTACTTCTTTTGATGCTGGAATTGGTATTAATGAAAGTAGCAAAAACCCGCTCTCTTGGATCTCAGAGTAACAACCAGATCTGCATCCCATAGGCAGTGGAAGCCTGTCTGAGGCTGTTTTTCTTTGAGAGATCTTTGAATATGGACAGGCAAGCTACAATCCTTTACCGTTTTGCTGTACTGGAGAGCAGACTGTTATTTCCCAATCACATCCTCTCTGAGGTGCTACTACTAGAGTTATTTAAAACTTCAAAATGAAAAAGTAGTATAAAACTACTTGTTATACATGTTAATAGTCACATTTCCAGTTCTTTTAGACCTTCCATTAAACTAATTTCATCTCTCTTTCATGTGATGTGAATTTACCTTTTTTTCATAGTATTTTGCTGAGTTGGAGGGAGGGAATAGTCAGAGTGGTGAGAGTGGTCAGAGGAAAAATTAATTCCACTCCATATTTCCCCCTTTAAAAATATAAAACTCTAAAATTGAGAGTTTACAGTTTGGTTGCTATGTATAGATATTCCCAGATCATGATCTTAAAATGTAGCAAAAGAGGGAATCACTGGTAAGTTTGCTTTTCAGAAATTGGAGAAGATGACAAACATCTCTAAATTTGAACTACACTTTATTATAAAGATCCTCAACTCTTATGAAGGTCATATTTATAGGCAAGTGATACTGTAATTAATTCTCAAGTTTCTTCTTAGAACATTTTAAAAATCAGCAGTTAATGCAATACTCTGAATACATTGTATATACATACTTTTAAAGTATGAGCTTAAATTGTTTTTGTATTTGCTTTGTTTTTTGGCAGATGGTGGAGCAAGCAACTTTGGATTGAATTTCTTGACTTTTATCATTCTCTTCAATAACCTTATTCCAATCAGTTTGTTGGTTACGCTTGAAGTTGTTAAATTTATCCAGGCATATTTCATAAATTGGGTAAATATTTTTACAATATGCATTGACATATCAAGTGTTTACAACTGAAATGATTGATTGCTTGTCTATGTATATGGGTTTTTTTCAGACTTTCTTAATGTAAATACTTAAATATGGTGCTTATCTATTATTACTGGAATCTGAGAAGGCTATAATAAATAGTTTTATTTAGTGCTTTTACACCTGTAGCAAGTTGCTTTTTGGAACATGTTTTTATGTGCTTTGTACTTTCTCAGTGTTAATACTCAGGTGTCAGTTTCATCCAGAACGATCACAAGAAAGTGTTTTTCAGTCCAGTGGCGTTTTGTCCTGTTTCATTTCTTCTTTCTAAGCGTAGCCCACGTTGTGGGTTTTTTGGTATTTTGCTGATTTTTACCACCACCGCCATAGTGTAATGAGTTTTCTTTGTACAAAGCCAGTGTCTGTTAGTATTAGCGCCTACAAAATATGTAGATCATTTTGGCATCCTTTAATTTTTTTTCTTTATTAATTAATGGGGGAAAAGAAGGGTTTACTTCTGTCTTGGGGTGGGGGTGAGGTATTCTCCGTAAAGCCATGTAACTTCTTTTAATAGCATGCCTTCAATTTTTCCATTTTTTCCAAATGTAAATTAATCATACCATTCTGAACTCATTAAACTGATTCCTCAATCAAATGTGTGAAATAGATCTGTGTGTGTGAGGTATGATGTCACACAGATGTAGATAAAAGTGTATGTGGAGTAGCAGGTGAAGTGTATGCTTCATTTTAAAAGTTAAATGTTCGCGAGAGTCAGCTGCTTTGATTTCTTCATTTCTTTTGTGCTATAGAACAGATTGTTGGCAAATAAGAGAATGCAATGAAATTCTTCCTTTTATGTTCTGTATTCTAAAATAAATATTCAACAAAGGCTTATTCATTTTGAACGTGTAGATTGGCAACTGTTTACACAACAAATATGAAAGGTGGTTTTAACTTCTGTTCCCCCCCCATTTCACTTCATGAAGGATTAGTTGTCCTTAATTTATCTTAGTCTGGGACTCTGGACTTTTATCTTAAACATTGTCTTTGTGTGTGTGCGTATCATATTGGTATAGAGAAGTTGGTCATCTGCAATCTGTTGCACTACATTGCCATACTTCATAATGCTTTAATCTTTTACTATATTTAAAAATAAACTCTGATTATTTTTTTAACAAGTTTAAAAAAAAAAACAAACCACCACTTATAATGTACCCTACATTTATTGTGTACACTTAAATTTGTCTTCGTGTTTTTATCTCAAGGTATATTTGTCTTGTTATTGAGAAATTACTGGTTGTGCATACAATATAAATAAATAAGACTGACTTCTAAGTGTTACAATGTAGTATTTCTGCTTGTTGCTAAAGCTATTTTAGATGCATGGATAAAACAGTTTTACAGTAATACAGATCACTACAAATAATCAGAGTAAAATCTCAATCATATAGATGTTTGTTTTAAAGAGGAAATTTGTTTTTTTCTGGGGACTCTTGGTCATGATCTGATTGTGTCTGTGGCTTCCCATACTAAAATAATCATAAGTAGATAACAGTTATTTATGTTTGGTCTGCTGTTCTACACGTACCTTTTCTATTTCTATACTAGATTTTTTGTAATAAGTTATGGAAGACTAATTTTTAAATATATATACTTTTTTTATCTGTAGGACATAGACATGCATTATGAACCTACAGACACTGCTGCTATGGCTCGTACTTCCAATCTCAACGAAGAACTTGGACAGGTAGAAAACAATTATTGGTTCTAACTCTCTGTATTGAAATTATTTATGTGGTTTTACAATGTAAGTTATTAAAATAATGTGATGATTCATTTCAAAAAACTTACATTCTTGCCTCAGTCTTGGCTTGTTTCTATTCTCTTCATTTTGTCAGATATTTTTAAAAACACCTTGCAATATGTGGGAGTTAAATTTTTGAAACCAGTATTAAATGAACAAACACTGCTTTATGTATTAATCTGCATGTGGTAATCACAGAATGTTGAAGTGTATCATTAAAGTTACAAAATCAGAGGAATTCTGAGTATTAAGGCTGTCTGTGGCACAAAAATTTAATCTCTGTATATATACTATGGTAGTGTGCATCTTATGTATGTCACTTTTTTTCACACACTCTGCCTTGCTCAGAAGAGGCAGTGGGTATGCTCTAGGATTGAATCATGGTTGTATACATTCCTGCTTTTTCTGCCACTGAAGACTGGAAGCGATGAATGAAATGGGGGCTTGCAGCTGAATTAAGTCCTGGAAATTTGGGCTTAATTCTTCATTTTGCTTTAGAGTTCTCTTAATACTAAAGAATCAGTTAGACTTTTTACAAGAGATCAGTCATCATATGTTTTTCATTTTATGGAAGTATGTCTTTGTAGAAGTGTGTCTGAGGCACAGGGCATGCTTCCAGATTCAGTACATGTTATATTTGCTGTTTCAGCCAATTGTATTTGCAGTCTTGCTTTAAAAACATGCTAAACCTTACACTTTCTGTTACACCGACTGGTGATGGTAAACTGATTCTGCGGAAAAAATATTACATGCTTATTTAATTGACCTGTATTATATGCACAAGGATACATATTCTTGCATTTCATAACTAATTCTTTAGTTTATTGCATGGGAATGTAAAAGTTGGTTTTAGCTTTCCAAGAACAATAAATAATGACATAATTTTATCCATGTAGTAAACAATTTTAAGGACTGATACTTGGGAGATCTGCCTTTTGGGAAAACAGTAGTTGCAGGTCTCTATAGGGGAGGACAGGGCCTTTGTCTACTGGGTTTAAGGAGTATGTGCAGGTAGCAGAAAATTCATTCTCTTCCTCGCCTTAAAGGGGAGTGCAAGCTCCTCTAGTGAGGAGGAGACTCTGTTGAACTTAGCTTTCTGAAATTCTGTCTCATTTTACACAATCTATCTGTTTTTTTCTCTCGCTGCAGCTAGTTTGTTATTCACATTCCCAGACACATTCCTTTTTTTTTACATCAACAGTTCTTGTCTTAATGTCTTAAGTTTCTCATCAAAGTCTTCTTCACCACCAAGATCTAGTCAGGCTTCCTGGGATCTCCTTTAATTTGAGCAGATTTTTGTAGGGAGACGAAAGGACTCTCTGCTAACAAAATGAGCAAGTGTCTTCTCTGAAGTACATGAGGGCTGCACATAATGAAGAGAAGATTACCCTGGAGAGATCTTCAGGTTTCAAGAAAGGCAAAACTGGTGTTGGAAAAAAAGGTTGAGCTTTCTTAGCTGCAATTCTTGCTCTCCCATTCTGCCCACACCAAAAAATACCGTTTGAGGCATAAATCTGGCATAGAAGATTTCTTCTAACTGCTGGCTTCACTAAGTCATAATCCCTCAAACAGAACCTTTAAATAGGAGATGCTGAGTAAATTTTACTAATTATACAGGGAACTTTATTAGCTCCCTGCATAAGGCAGTTAATTCCTAATTAAGAATACTGTGATTTTTTTTTTTTAATGAGAAATAAATTGTAATGAATTAAAGTTGAAATTTACCTTTGACTAATAGAGCCTTTATTTCATCACAGACTACTTCATTTCTTCATATATTAACTTTTATCTTAAGATTAGGTTTGAACTAAATTTAAGTGTATCGCGTATAGATGTATTTCAGCTTCAATTTTTAGAATACTGTAATAGTTTCCAGAGAGGAAGGGTTTATGATGTTACGGAAATAAGAGACCTGGAGTAGGTAGAAAGGAACGTATTTCTTCTATTTCTGCAACTTGGCATTTCTGAACTGTTGGTTTTTTACTAATGTTTTGGCTTTAAGAAGGTATTTCTATGTCAAAAAGAAGAGTGTAGAAATGCATATAGATACTTTTCTTTTACCATACTGCTTTCTGTCAGAAATGGAATAGTTCTACTAGCAAAGCCATTGATCTTCACTAGTTTCTTTCATTTCGACAATATGTAGACTGAGGGGTAGTTCAGTATACCACCATGCACTGAAGCAAGCATAAGCTTGCTGACATCTCAGTTGATTGCTCTGTTTGGAAATGGGTATGAAGACTCTGTATCTGCCATGTTTATGAACTGTGTTTATTTTTTTCTATAAAAAATTTCTGAAGATTGCAGAACTGGTAAACATATTTAGTGTGTTGATAGTCATGAGTTGTACTAGATATGTAACTAACTGCTGAATGTTAATGTGTAATGAATTTTATCATTCATTTAGGTCAAATACATATTTTCTGACAAAACGGGTACCCTGACATGCAATGTCATGCAATTTAAGAAGTGTACTGTAGCAGGAGTTGCTTATGGGTAGGTTTTCTTATATACTTTTCTTTATCTGTGTGACTTTCTTTTACTCTGCCTCTGCATATGTGCCCGTGCATTAATACTACAATTAAAATAAACTTAACAGCTGCCAATATCCACTAACTAGGAGCCTGTTTGTGACTGAAATGTTGCTTATAAGAGGTATCATCACATCAATCATGACATCTTTTTTTGCAAAGAGTAACAAAAATAAAGTTTAGATACCAAAGGCTTACTACTCTAACACAACTTTAATATGCATGTGTGTGTAATACTGTTACTAAAAAGAAGTCTTTCCTCATACTTGCAAAAGCTTCTATCATTGTCCATGCTTCATATTTTATGTAGTCACATGCTCTTGCACTAAATAATATGCAGGATGAACAAGAATTTGAATTACAGTACTGTAGCATGAACTACAGTACTGTAGCCACCAAACAGCTTTTATGAATACTTTTTAGGGGCATAACTCCAAATATCAATGTTGCTATTAAGAAATCTCTCCAAATAAATGCAAAGAAAGCATTTTACTATCTCGTCAGCAGTTGCAGCCAACTCCCTCAACAGAGTTGTGTAAAAGCCTTAAACTTCTAAACTAAGACTGCTTACTTGAAAAAAAATCATTAGAACAATAAATAGAGCAGAAGCACCTACATTGTAAATGCCAGTGTGGCTTACCAGTATGTGAGATTCTGGACCTCACATTCAGTCTAGAACTGGGCAGAGATCAGGCCGAAGTTACGAAGTTTGGGGCTTGTAGTAAAGGTGAATAATTAGGCTTTTGTGGCTTTATCATTTGGGTCCGTTTGAAAATCCTAATTTTCAGGAGAGTAATCTAGGCTTTTAGTTTTGAAAAAACTTAGATCCTTAATGCATTAACCATACTGATGATTTTTTTTTAATTAACAGTTGTAATAAAATATGGTTCTGACTGTGATGTTTCAAATAGGTATATAAACATGTGTCACGTATATATTGGGCTGAGTTTCAACCACATGAACTAATTTTATGACTTCAGAGAAACTGCTCTGAGCTAACTCAATTTTCAAATTCTATTTTGAATATCAATAAGAATAATCAAATTCTTTGTATACTTCTTTTTTTAAAGATTAAAAAAATATATTGATGATAATGGCATTTAAAATCAGTATTTGCTATTCGGTTCATTATAAGTCTTCATCTGAAGTTGGTATGGCACAAATTCTCAAATTTCTCCTTTATGAAACTAGGTATGAATGTATTTTTTAGAAAAAATCGTATGATTTTTTTTTCTTGCTATAATTTCCAGCTCCCATCTACCTCATTTTAAAAGGCATAGACTGATTTTCTGATTAGCATCACTGTTCAGAAAGCAGAGTTTCTCTTTACAGTGAATGGCCATTGCAGCATCTCTCATAGCTACTCGGAGAACAGAGTCACTCTGTCTTTCTGTATTGATGCAAGTAAGAAGTTTGGAACACAGAAAAGGGTAAAAGGGACTGTTCTATCTTCCATGCCTCTTCTTTCTAAGTGTGTTATGAATCATGATGTATTCAAACCTGTGTCATCGCAGGGCAGAGTCCTTCATGTGCTATGGCTAGCTTTGTTCATCAGCATTTTGTGAACTCGGCCAGACATGCTGCACTAGCATGGCTTTAGATAATTAAAAAACTACTTTTTGTTTAATGAGAAATTGTAACAATTTATGTATGTTGAAATATAACGCAAGATCTGTAAAGAGGGTAAATGCCTTTATATCTGCTGGTATATGTTAGTAAGTAGACAAGCTTTCAATTGAAAAAAATAATCATTTATCATTTATGAAGCATTGTATTTTTGCAATATTTGTTGTTATCTAGGCACTAGCAAAATACTTCGTTGAAATACCTTTAAAACTTCTTCAGTAATATAATTTCATTAATTAATTTCTTTTTCTATACGTGATCCAATTTTTTAGTTTTTGTGATTCGTTTTCCTCTGCCTGTTTCTATTCTTCCCTTACTTCTTGTGCAGCCATTGCCCTGAGCCTGAGGATTATAGTGTTCCTTCAGATGATTGGTAAGCTCTGAAAATGATTTAGTATGTGGTGTTTGTTGAAGAGTCAAGCTTAAAACCAGTGAGCGAGATTTTTAGAAACAGACCTAAATATGAGGTATTTTACTCAAAAGTTATTTCGGCTTCAAATTGATGCAGACTGACAGAGCCTTACACAAATTTATGCCATCAGAATTCTGTGGCATTAGGTTGTGTACTCTGGAATAGAATTGCTAATAGGGTCACTGAGGTATAGTACAGTTATTCTACTGACAATCCTGTACAATTCAAAATTGCTTATTGGAGAGAAAGTTTTGTCATTTAGTAAGGTAGTTGGTATTATGGTAACTTTGATCACACTCTTCTGCTGTTACTTAGTAATCTCTAACGTGCTTGTGAAAAAGTCCATATCTGAGAGTGAAAAATATGTAATAAGTTATTGTTAAAATTTTACTTCCTACAGATAGTTTTAGAGTATTAGCACTACCTAGTTCTTAGCTGAACCAGGGATTAAAGCACCCAAATACACTTGGGGCCAACATGAATCTCTTAATGGATACCTCAGGAAAGACTAAGTCCTAGCTTCCTTTCTGCTGCCAGCTGCCTGATGCCTTGTACTTCCTTGTCATACTTTCTTAAACTACATATTTGCAATACTGTTCAAAATATGCTCAGATATATGGGGGGAAGATGTCATTTGCAGTCTTTAAATTATTACAATTATAATACATAAATTATTGTATTTGTTGAAAGTCACAGCAAAATATGTCACACAAACTGTGATGTGTCATCTTATGTTTAAAAAGTTTGAAGGAAAAAGCTTGCTTTCCTAGATTAGAATTAATTCTTTCTTTAGATTAAAAAAACAACTGAAAAATCCCCCCACATATCCATAAAAAGTGGCACACATGCACACCCCAAAATCTTACCCGACCTGAATATCCTCATTTGAGTAGCAGAAAGATGTACAAATGTGCTTAACTGAGCACAAGTGAGTGGTTTCATTAAAATGCAATGCTTACATGAAATTAAGCATGCTTGCTTATAAAATATTTATGAAACAAGACTGCTTTTGACTAATACGCCTCAATCTTTATAAGCACACCTGAAATGGATAAATTGTATGCCTGAACAGTAGTTTAAAAAAAAAGCACTTCCCTTTTATAAACATGTGTAATAATAAACTTCTTGTAAATACTTATGAAATAAGATACTTAAGAAGAAAACTTTTGTATGTAAATCTATTTTAATTAATAGTATCTGTTTATGACAGTAGCATTTCTAGTCCTAAAATAACTAATGTACTGAATTCCAGATCTTTTACATCATTGATTTTTGTATTAGAAGGAATTGTTTTCCTGTTTGAACACAACATACACCTGCAAATAGTTTTTATTTAGCACTGAGAATCTGGAAAATTCATTGAAGTCTTCCTGTCAGAAAGCTTTATGCAAACAAAGCTTAAACCTTAGATTCCAAACAAAATTAACATCTTTGAGGTTAACATTTGACACTTCCGAGACTTAGTTGCTTTGCATTTAGGAAAAAAAAAAGTCTTGGTGAATGAAGATTCTTAGAATTTCTCACTTTCGGTTTTTAGAAAAAGTAGTCCTTGAGTGGTTATATGAAGAAAGTACTGCCATTTTATATTCCTGCATGGTACTGCAGGACTAAAACAGCTCACTTACAGTTTTAATAGAGAATCTTTAGACTGCCTTTGATGTCTATGGCTTATAGAACCATAGAACAGTTTGGGTTGGAAGGACCTTTAAAGGTCATCTAACCTAATGCCCCTGCAATGAGCAGGGACATCTTTGACTAGATCAGGTTGCTCAGAGCCCCGTCCAACCTGACCTGGAATGTTGCCAAGGGTAGGGCATCTACCCCCTCTCTGGGCAACCTGTGCCAGTGCTTCACCACACTCATTGTGAAAACTTTCTTCATAATATCAAGTCTAAATCTACCCTCTTTTAATTTAAAACCATTACCCCTTGTCGTATTGCAACAGGCCCTGCTAAAATGTCTGTCCCTATCTTTCTTACAAGCCCCCTTTAAGTGCTGGAAGGCCACAATAAGGTCTCCCCAGCTGAACAACCTTCTCAGGTCTGAACAACCCCAACTCTCTCAGCCTGTTCTCACAGGAGAGCTGTTCCATCCCTCTGATCATTTTTGTGGCCTCCTCTGGACCCGCTCCAACAGGTCCATGTCTTTCCCGTGCTGAGGGCTCCAGCGCTGGTCGCAGCACTGCAGGTGGGGTCTCACCAGAGCAGAGTAGAGGGGCAGAATCCCCTCCCTCGACCTGCTGGCCACGCTGCTTTGGATGCAGCCCAGGATACAGTTGGCCTTCTGGGTTGTGAGCACACCTTGCCACCTGCTGTCCAGTTTTTCTTCTCCAAGCCTTTCTCGGCAAGACTGCTCTCAGTCCCTTCATCCCCCTTCAACTTAAATCACCAAATGTGTTCACTGTCTTCTAAGATTATGTAAGCCAAGACAAGATCCATAATAAATGAAAAAAGAATATTTTCATCCAACTGGGTTCACTTTTCAGCACTGTTCTGTTTCACTCAGATTCAGACTGAACTAAATTGTCTTGATCCTCAGCAGTCAGCTGCAGTAACAAGTCTTCCTAGAAGTATCTATGTTTTTGAGCTGTCAGCTTCAGCCAGGTGATTTGCGCAATTTGAGAGACGTTAGTGTATGACTTTATTTCTCTAGAACCATCTCCACCTTGAATCTGTTCAGTCCCTTCCTATTTCACCGTTATTGCTGTGTCTTCTTTATCCATCAGTTTACTAGGTTCGTTTTTGTTTGTGAGTAATAGAAACAAACCCTCTCCATGCAGACTTCCCTGATGTCTGAAGTCAGTTTCCTTACCCCTTTCAGATAGCAGACTTTCTTTTCTGCAAACATTTGCAAACATATTCAAAAACTGCTAATTTCTCAAGGAAATGTGATCTCTTTGGGCATATCTTGTTCTGAGTCTCTTCAATAACCTCATTATAGAGATCCAAAGACAAGAAGCCACAGTCTTAAATTGTAGATTTATTTTTACTTCATCCTGCATTATCTGAAGCCAGCAGAGAAACTTCCCTGGATTTAAGTTTATTTCTATAAATCAAGGTTTCTTAAAATTAGATAAACTTTGGAGTTGTGAAATATGTACCTTTTCACTTCACTTCCTCACAGTATGTGATTGCAGCCTTTATTGTAACAATAGAAACCAAATTTTGCATTTGACCTTAGCACAGTAATGTGGTTGATTGTATATGAATTGTTTAGAATATGCTAATGAAGATCTCTTTTTCTACTTAATTATTTCTAGGCAGGGCTCACAAAATGGAGAAGAAAAAACATTTAGTGACTCATCCTTACTGGAGAATCTTCAAAGCAATCATGTAAGTTACATAGAAACAATTACTATTGTTTTGTGAAATCAAACTATTACTTTCAGTAAGTCAAAAGATTATGTTCTTTGCAGGAAAATAAATAAATTATGTGTTTACACAGAATCAGCATGTCTTCATGAATACTTTTATAATCGTTTGTTGCTGATACTTGTTAATTAGATCTAGCCCTTTTTTATTCTTTTGGTTTTTTCCCTTTATAGTATGATTCAGATGTTATGAGTCTGAAATATAGTAGTTTTGTGTTCTTCATTCTATGGGTGTTTTAATGTTAGTTATGCTGTTTATATGATGTCATGACATCCATCAAAGTTTTCAGGACCAGTCAAGTTAAATTACTATCCTGGCGTGACTTAGTATTTTGGTGCCCAGGATTAGAAAAGAGTCAGAACTTGATAATACATGTTTTTTGGGTTCATGCTTCCATGAGGTTAGATCATCAGTTCAGATGACAAAATGAAACAGACATTGTAGAGGCTGGTATTTGCTCCAAGAGAGAACACATTTCACAGAAAGTTAATAGCTTAGTTTGTGATTTGACTTAAGTAACAGTATCATCACTATGACTTTCTGTTTGTCATTTATACGAGAGTTGGTTTTGCCTAGTCATAACCAAGAACACCTACCTTAAGTAGTGTAACTGTTTGTTCTCTTTTTGAAGAGCGTAAATAAATTACTCTTCTTCCCCCTCCTTAAATTTTGTCTTCCCAGGAGGATAATTTCAGGGTAACTGTCAGACAGTGAAGCATTTTGTTCCTACAAATGGGGCAGTCTTAAATGCTAGACATAGTGCAACTCTCAGGTGTGTCTAAAGCAAAGGGGGCTCTTACAGTTACCTGCACAGGCCATTTTTAGTGCTAGTAACTGCTTGTGAGAGGCATGGTGCTGTTACTGCTGTTGTCTAGAGAGTCCTTGGTGTGCGAGTGGTTGAGTCTTGAAAGTTTTCTGGTAGATACGTAGTGTTAAGTATATATAAAATGAGCATACAAGCTATAAAAATGCATTTGTACATAAAGTTAAAAATTCAGGCATACATTCAAAGAGATGTTTCACTACTGTATATTAAATGTATTTAGTGCTTTGAAAAGAATCTGTAATTCAGCCCTCTGAATACATCTTAGAGGATCTGGGGGCCCTCGGTGGAAGAGGACAGGAAACTGGTCCCATTAGGGTTTCTGCCCTATGGAATTAAGTTAGGTTTTCAGGGACTGTTGTATTTTGTAGAGTAATTACAATGTTCCCTTCATTGTTCACATTCTTAGTCTGCTACTAATCTGAAATACTATGAATATGCTACAAAGAAACTCAGTTGAGGTGACAGCTGCTTTGAGCTTATTTAGGGGAAGTGCTGGGGTTTCTTTTGAACAATCTTTCAGGAGTCAGTTCATTCATTTTGCAAATTTCAGCTGTATTAAGGTTTTTAGCTGTTTTCGTCAAAAACAATCAACTATTTTGCTTATATATGCTCTTTTCCCCTCTTTAGGCTAAATCATTTAAAATTGTTTCAGCTTTGTAGACTCTGAAGTGCCTGAGACATTCATCTAAATATCTTCCTTTAAAAGCTGTCTGCCTGACTTTGCAGCATTTTCCACATGATTTTCAGGTTCAGCTGTGACATCTTTCTAAAAGTTTGTAGAAAGTATTGACCGATACAGTATTAGACAAAAGTAATGTAAAAGGGATTATTTTTAGTAAAAAGGACAACATCCAAAAAGACTTCAGTGAATTAAGTAAAACTCTTTAAAGACAACATTCAGACTTGCCTTCCCTATAAAATACTTATTTGAATTATTCTTTGTTGCTTGGTTATCTACTTTTGATTGTTACGATAGCAAATGCCACTAAATTCTATCTATATAGCTGGTATCAAAGTACAGCAGCAATTATTCTGCATGCTGAAATTAGTGTATGGATAATGTCTGTTTTGTTTAGTTGCTGATATTTTTCCGCTCTTCTTTAAAAACTTTCATTAATTTTTTCTTGACTCCTATTTGTCCATATCTATTATTACATTCCAGTTAGTTATTGCCTAAATGATTAATCACACTCTGACTTTTTTTTTTAGCCAACTGCACCTATAATATGTGAGTTTTTGACAATGATGGCAGTGTGTCATACAGCAGTTCCAGAAAGAGAAGGTGATAAAATTATATATCAAGCAGCATCTCCAGGTGAGCCTCAAAGAATTGAATGGACATATAGTAAAGTATTCTATCAGCTCAACAAGCAAATTTTATTCGAAGTTTATTGTTTTTGAAGTATCTTCCAAAATTATAAAAGGAAACATATCCCTCAAAAAAAAAAAAAAAAAAGACGAGTCAACTAAAATCAGTTTTGTCTAAAAAGGATTTAGACTTTTCTGATTTGCTTAGAAAATACATATGGATGTCCTGTGGATTATCTAAGCGTGAAGGGTAGTTAACCATATAGCACTTCTAAGGTATTTTCAGACTGCTGTGGATGTCTGAAAGAACTGCTCAAAGGCAAATAGAAATCAAACCAGGTGACAAATTGATGTCCTTGCTTGTGAACCTATTCTGTACTTGGTAACCATGGCATTGATTTAGAGCAAAGACTGTGTTTGTAATCAAAAATTAAAAAGAAATGTTTTTAGTAGGATAAAAGTTGTGAGAAGTTCTACTAGAGAGTGAGAAAAGACTATAGTGCAGAAGATCTGGTTCAAGCCCACTGTGGTTCACAATTTTTGAATTCAGGAAACTATGAAGCAAGGCAAAATTATATGCTCAGCTCTGCTGAGCTAACGTATTATGAGAAGTTGTTATGGGAGAAATGACATGAAGCGCAGAGTGTCTCCAGCCTTTGTCTTCCCCGTCTGCCTCAGCTCCTAGATGGCTATCTCTCTAAATTCTGTTCTTCAACAATTTGAAGACAAGGGCAGAGCTAGGTCCATAAATAAAGCTAACCGGGCCATGGCAATGTTTTACTGGGCATTGTGAGCAAATTCTGTTCTGACATCCCGAGCCATTTGAAGAGAACTGATGCCTATGGGAGACTGGGTTGCTGCTTGAAATGTTTCCTGAATGTAGGCATTGAAGTTATCTATTACTTGCAGGAATGACTTATCACTCTTCTCTTCTAAAACAGAACTTACACAAAAATAAATGTACCTTGTCCAGTGCCCCACTGAGGAAGGTGCTTGCTTAGGTACTTTGAAGAGGATTTCTCATTACTGACGTGATAGGCGTGTTCCTTTGGGGGCTTATGTTCTCTGAACTGTAAATTCATTTCATCAGTTTTAACAGGAGAAACAAAATTCTTTCCAGCACCACGTTGTTCTGGTTTAGCCAAAACCAGGACACACATCTAATCTTAAAAATCGCTAAAGCAAAAAGGAAGTCAAAGTAGAAAAACTTGGACTGCATCCATTAAATCATGGGGTAAACTAACAGTTTTCTGGTACATCTGCAAAATAACTAATTGACTTCTTACAGATGAAGGAGCATTGGTTAGAGCAGCCAGGCATCTTCGTTTTGTATTCACTGGAAGGACACCTGACTCAGTAATCATAGAGTCTGTAAGTACATTGGTGTAACATTATAATTTGCTGCATTTACTCTTGCTGTATTAAATAATTTCTGAATAACTGCATCATGGTATATATTTATTGAGGTGTTGTTTGGTTGGTTTTGGTTCTTTTGCTTGAGATTTTTTGCATTCTCATCTTTTTTTTTTTTTTAATTTTTTATTCTTCAGTTGGGACAGGAAGAGAGATATGAACTGCTAAACGTCCTGGAATTTACAAGGTAAACAGCATGTTGTGCACCTAGTGTTTTTTTGTGAAAATACTTTATGAATTTCTCTTATGGGTAAAAATGTTTGCATTTTTTATATTTATACAGGCAAAGTATGCAGGTTGTATGGCTTTTATCTCTCTAATATGTGATCATACTATAGGCAAAGCAGTGTACACGATTAAGACCACACCTGGTTTTATTGTAAAATATTTTCAGAGGCATATATTTTTTCCTGTTGTCTCCTTTTTGCCTAATATTTTTCACTTTTGCTTTTGTGCAAAGATTGAAAAAAAACTTTCTCTCAAAACTTCAAAAAATTATGTGAAAAGACAGTATAGGAAAGTATTTGAACTGCTAAATGTATTTCTGAAAGCCCTGGCACCATGTGATTCATTAAAAAATTTATATTTGGGGACGGGGGAAGATTCAAGTAAGTGTTACGTATAACTTGGGTTCGTCTTGACTGATGGAATGAAATTTTGCATTTGACCCTAAATATACTTGCATTGTTATGACTTGTTTAAGTACATTAGACTGAAACCCATTATCTTCTGAGCAGCATCACTAGTGTATTGGCCACGTAGTTTTCTTGGAAACTGAGTTTATCGCATACTTTGCTTTCAGTAAAAATTTTTTGTCAAAGTTGTCGGAATTACGAAGGTACCCACCCATAAGAAATCTTGATGCAGCTTCACTTGTTATCTGTTTAAATTGTATCCATGTATGCCATCTGTGTTCTAAGTGTTCATGTAGGCCCATTGCTTACTTTGGCACAGGATGGGGAAGGGATTTGTATGTAGAGGAAGCCTTTTTTTTTTTTTCCTTAGAATGATTACTTGTAATTGTGCCTGCGGAAAGTGATCATTGTTTTTCTTCCTGTCCTGTTATGTTTCCCGTGAGCTTAGCTAAAGAAGCAAAAAGATCAAAAAATAGAAATCCAAGGCAATACTGGTGAGATGGGCTGAAGATGTATAGATAGGGTAAAATGAGAGATGTAGATATATAGATGTATCTCTATATAGAGAGATATATAGTTATAATAATAGCAATAATAATGTGAAACAGAAAGAAAGATCACAGTGAAAAAAATAATGCGACAGTAATTTCTGTAGTTTTGAATGTCTTTGCTTGCAATTACTGTTCTGTTTATATATTGTAGAGGATATACTTGGAATTTTTTAGATTTATTCCATGGTGTCATTTTTCTGTAGGTGCTTCATTCACTTTCTGTTCTGGAATGTTAGCAATTATGCAGCACAAAGTGCGTTATTGTTAATTTGACATCTGTGGAAGTTTATACTGCATTCATGGAGTAGTAGTCAAGGATTCCAACATTGTTTCTGGTTTTGATCTTTGTCTTGATTTCATAGATATTTTAAAATTTCTGTGTCAGCCTAAAATTGTAATTTAAATAGTGATACTTTATGGAAAAAGGAGAATTGCTTTTAAATCTTAACCTCTGTAGGATTAAGTTTCCTGGTGGATACCAATCACTAAACTATTATTCTGTAATATTTGGCTTTGCTTGGAACTGACTTGTTGAAAGCACTAGAGGTCACCCTTGTTCCACAGCAGGAGAAATTTTGGCTCCAAAATATAACACCGTCTGTATGGGTAGGAGCATTTACCTTCAGAGGAGTAATCTGTAATGATTAAACTGTTAAGAGTTTCCAGGTGTTCGAAGTTTTTCCCAGAAAGAATGCAGTCTAATCCTTTGCCACCTTCCAGTACAAGCCAGATAAGACTCTTCTGCAAGTAGAGTGGAGCATGTCAACATTTGATGGGATAGGGTTTCGGAGAAGTATGTTACAGAAGTAAAACTTGTAGGAATGCTTGGTAGAGTTGTCTTTTATGGTATTCTCCTTCTACAGTGATCATAGCTGTGCCTGTGAAGAGAGAAGTGGTAAACTAAAGCAATATGCTAATTCTACTTTGTTCATAGCAAAGAAGTAGGTCTCAGTCTAAACGGCAGGTGAGCATGCTAAAAGCAACTGATAATCCTTAACCAGCTGACAGTTATTTCTAAAATGTAGTGCTAATCTCTGTGGAGCAAATAGTGACTTGATAACTTGTGCTGAGTTTAGGTTGCCTCCAGTAGATACTCTGCTCAGATGCCACAACTGCTGTGGTACCCTCAGTTCAAGGAAGTGAAGAGTTGTTCAGACCCTCTGCTGTTCAGGGCTCCCCATACTGTCAAGGAAGGAATTGTGCAGTGTTGTTCCCATTCTATTCTGTCACCTGGAACTGTAAAAAATAGAAAAACCGCAGCTGTCTTGAAAGCCAAAACAGACTCCTGGGGTATGTATCTGTGGGGCAGGGGGAGGCAAGGCCCTATGTCAGCTGGGGATCCAGAAGCATAGAATGTCATGCTTACTCTCATCCCTGTGCTGACTACGTGCACCGTCTTTTCACCTGGGCCAGTTGCAAAAATGAGCATGATTTTGAGCGTGTGATTCTTTGTTTTGGTAATCATAAGCGATGTCCACTGTCAGTGCACAAATTGCACATCAGTCCTTGCATCGTGTCATTACTAGCAGTCCTACTGAATGAGGTTTTGACTGGTATCTGCTTGTTTTGTTAGAGGTCTGAATTGAATTTTTAGCACCAGAATTAATTTCACTGGCAAGTATAGGATATGGATGTAGTAATAATATCGCTATGTCTGGAGTATGTACTATCTGTTGATTTAATTACTGATTTTCATCTGTATCCCTGGAGCATACCTCCACAGTCTGCCAGAAACTGTGGCAGTTTATAGTTACAGAGTAAAGCTTCTTGTCTAAAACCTAAATAAACCTGACAGAGGAAGTATCAAAACCTCTGTAGCAGTGTTTGTTTTCTGTGGTTATGTCCCTAGTCTCTGAAGAAATTTTCGTCTTAAACCTGAGATGGATTTTAAAGTAACAGGGGGCCCATTAATAGCTACTTCTGCATTCCCGGTTTCTGGAAGTGACAAATCTTGTGACTGAGGGAAGTATTTCTGTCCCCTTAATATGCTTCTGTCCATCTATAATCCCATGGCAACTCCATGGGAATTACCAGCTATTCTGCCTCCTTGTCACAACCCAAAGGGTTACACAGTGTGGGTGTGTATAGAGATCACGACAGTGGGTTTGCAGGATTCTATGGCACACAAGGACATGGAGGCTTTATTTTCTAAATTTCTTTATTACAGATTACTACTAATTACTATTAGTAAAGCAAGTATACTCATAATAAAGTACGTACACTTATATTTTAATAGCAGCAGCAATCAATAGTAGCAAGTATATATTTCCATATATTACAAGTTGCCACTAAACTACCACTAGTGGAGGAATACACTTACAATGAGTTAACCTATATGTGCCTGCACACACACACACACATATTAGTCAAAATAGTACAGGTACAGTGCTCCTCTCCAAACCACTCCCAAGAGTGGGGCCTCAAAGTCAGTGACAGACGAAGTCTCACTTCAAAGAAGGAGAGTCTAGAGTCAGCTAGGTGTTCCTGGTGATGGTCCAATAACTTGTCTAGGAGATCTCAGAGAAAAATCCATGCAGGGACGGTTCTCAGAGGGAGGCTCCATTTTGGGTTAAAAGCAAGTCATTTTTATATGGCAGAGACATAAGGGGATATAGGGCACCACCACCTGGAGCAGTCAATAGATGGTGCTAATTTCTGTTGTTCACCTTGGACAGCCAATAGATGATGTTTTCTTTTCTCTCAAACCAATTTTTATTTTTCCACACAGTTTTCCTGTTCTTTCAGCTGGAACAACCAATAGCAGTTGCAGATTCCTACGTTGTCAGGGTGTTTTCTCCCTTTTCCAGACTTTTTCACCTTTTCAGACAATAAGTTGCAATTACAGTTCCTTGTTTTGCACTTACTGATGGTATCTCAGGATGTCTTCGGTTTCTAGGTGCCCAGCTGTACTTCAGAGGTGCCAGCTGCGCTTCTCAAGGATGTTGCTGGTTCCCAAGCCTAGTTCTCAGGCTAGCAGTTCCCAGGCTGGCAGGCATTTTCTCTGTCAGTATTTCAGCAGACATCTTCTGTTCAGTATTTTTCCCCTTATAACCAGATCACCTTTAAGGCTGCTGACATCACTTCTATGGTGAAGAAAACAACTGTCAGTGTGAGACCATTTTTTTCTTTTGTTTGTAGTAGTGCAATTTTGTAGTTTTCTGCATTTCACCAAAAAAAGGAAATAAACCTGTCACTGCAATGAAAAGGCTCATAAAAAGTTAGAAGTCCTTGACAGTTTAAGTCCTGCTCATTAGCTATATTTCAGTTTTACTAAGAAAATGTGTGCTAGTCAAGATTCAATATCTCTTCTCATAGCTAAAGTTTGAGAATGCTACAGGAAAACATTGGTTATTCTCTGATACATCTTCAGCAGATGGATAAGCAGCTGTATGCAGAACTTTAGGATTGCAATCTTCTGGTATTGCAAGACAAGTACAAAACTGCTGAGTTTTTGCCTGTCAAGGGCATATATATCAAATTATTGTTTATACAAACCCTAAATTACTGTAATTCCTCCACAGTTACTTAACTGAACACTCAGGCAAGTGAAATGAATTTAAGTAGCAATAGGCTAGATAATCTTGCCAGGAATCAAAGTGGATCTGAGACTTGCTTTTATTTTAGGCAACTTTAGGCAAGTTTAGATGATCTGAGTTTCTCCACTGTTGACTAAGCAGATCCCCAATGGACACTGTCTAAGGGTTTTTGGAATTCTGCTTATCTGAGATTTTTTGAATTAGAGATGAAATGGGGAAAAGAGTTGCAGGAGTTAATGCCTTTTTATGCTCTCGTGCAATATTCACAGAAAAAATGTAATTTAATATTGCTCTTCAGATGTCTGTACTTGAAGCAAAGTGCATGCACAGGTGGAATAGGAAAATATTTTCTTGAAAATACTATTCAGTCACTTACTTCACCAGTAATTATAAAATTTTTTCCTCCACCTATCCCCATTACACTTAAAGGCGGTTTTCCATGGCAGTCTGAACTTCAGGAACCATTCATACAATAATGCTATTTGATGTATAAATGGGATCCTGTTCCAACAGGAACCAAAATCGTGATAGGAGCATTTACTTCCATCTCTTTTTTGTATTTTACTGTATGTGACAAACAGAATAGTTTCTGTGGATTTTTTTTAAATGTTGAAGTTTGAAAGCATTGTTATAAATACTCATTTTGACTGGACATGATCTTGAATCTAAAGTATGCTCGTTGGAGGACCGCAAAGGAAAGACAGAAAGCGGAGAGTGACTGTCTTCTCCATGCTTTCCTCCAATTCCTACTTCAGTCATGAGGACAAAAAGAAAAAATACCTAGATCTTATGAATGACCGAGACCCAGACAGTAGTTAAAATGAGACGAGCCCCTGTCCAATTCTTAGCATACTTAAAACTTCATGTCATAAATGAAACTCTGGGATGACAGTAATAGGATTGCAGCACAGTACTGTGTACGAGACACTCTGGGAAGGAAGAAAAAGATGAAACCGTCTGTCATGGACTACCTCTTTATGATACTGGTCACAAGTTCTTTGTGCATTAAGATGCTTTTTTGTGATCAGCAGACCCATAGTCACATGAAGGTGAAGATTCTCATATTTGTTTTTACAGGAAAAAAGCCTACAGAAGTATACACAGAAAGACAGCATTCACTCTAATTATTAGACAGTAAAACTGTTTTTCTGTCCCAGTTACCTGAAAACATAATTCAGCCCTTGCTTCTTTTCCTTTGTTGTATATTAAGTTATATATTGATATTCTTAGGTAAAATGTTAGTAAATATTTATATTTATAAACCACCTTATACAGGGCATTTATTTCTCTTTCAGTGCTAGGAAGAGAATGTCAGTGATAGTTCGCACGCCATCGGGAAAGTTAAGACTCTACTGCAAAGGAGCTGTGAGTTGTATTCTGTATCAAAGAACACGTGCTACCAATACAAATACCAAAGCAAAACTTTGTTATAACTGCAGTCAAAACCTTGAAAATTTTGGCGCAGGAATGTTGATGCCTTTTTCAATTTACGTCATTTTATTATGTAGCTGTTTAAGGTGATGAACTAATTCATAGGCAGTTAGTAAAAAAAAAAAAAAAGACATTAAGGTATGACAGACCTGTTCATCCTATTCTCTGTACTGGACTAGTACCTTTATGCTTCCTGTTATTTCTTCCTTCTGTACTCTGAGAAGATGGATGAATATATGGTTTAATCTATTAGTTACTTGCTAGAGTACCTGAGCATGAATCACTAGGTAGAAATAGTAATCTAGCATAAATGACTAGATGGGAAATTTAACCTACCGTTGATGTTATGCCAGAAGTAGATTTTCCTGAAAACAGGATATGTGGGAAGATACCTTAATCATAATGTGTCTGGGAATGGCAGAGTTGCTCATTAGTGCTTGTTCTGTATCTTAAGTCAAGTTTGAGGGGAAGGGGGATGCAAATCTATTTCCCAAATGGTTTACAAAATGTGAAATTGATTGACTATAAATGTCCATTTTGTATCATATCAAGTGGAGAGAAGAAGCTGTTGTTAATATTCTGTATATCAAGCTGGCTACAAAAACCTGAAAACGGCAGTTATGAAACACTAATTTTACCTTCTGAGCTTAGTACAAAAGAGGAAGACGGTATTTTAGGAGATCAAAAGAATTCACGTGGCAAGCCAAAGAAGATGCAGCACTTTTCAAAATGAAGAGAAATCAACAGCAGAAAATGTAGGAGAGAAAAACTGCATCATAGCAGAATTTGTAAATTTAGAGAATCTGAGGATTTGGAATGTTCTTTTTTCATTTGAAATAAAATTAGTTCTATTCATTTTTATGCTGAAATAAATTAATACAGTGCTGCACATTTTTCTACCGTTTTCCGATATGATTTGTATTATCTATACAAAAAACCTATTTTTTTCTATTAAAATTGTTCTGAGTTAATTTTATTTGTTTTGTAGGATACTGTAATTTATGACCGTCTTGCTGAAAGTTCAAAATACAAAGAAATCACCTTAAAACATCTAGAGCAGTTTGCTACAGAAGGTGGGTGATATTATTCAATATAAAACTAAATATGAAATTCAGTTACTGCTGAACTTTTCAGTTTTGCAATTTTATGTTGCTGTAATGTTTTATTCATGTTAAGTTTGAAAATTATGTTTTAGTAATGCCTCATAAAAAAGATCTTCCTTTTCCTGAGAAGTTTTAGCAATAAATTCACGGTTAAAAAGCCACCCACACAGTACACAGTGGAGTCTTCTAAACAAAATATATTTTCCCAGAGAGCAAACACATTGCATGTTGTTTGTTTCTGTGAAGATCTCATCTCCCATGATCACTTTCATGTCCCACACACAATGAATGCTGTAGGGATGGCGCACAGGAAGAAGTAGCCAAAGTGAAGATGCTTGGAAATGATTAGTGTAGTGCTTTTAAGGTACCTTTGTGCTGTATTTTTTTTCTGTCACCAGTCACAATAAGGGGACTTGCCAGTACTAGTTTTCTACACGGTGTGTTTTGGTATCTGTGCTGTTTTAACTGTTTTAAAGCAGTTGCTGAAGTGGGGAGCCCCTCCATGAAGGTTCATGAAGTAGGAATAGTAAGCAACATTTAAAAGACTGTGAAATTAAGATGATTGATACAAACAGCCAGTTAGTTACTTAATAATAGTGGATTCCACAGTACAGACGTGAGCAGGAAAGCAGACTGTAGAAAGGTTTCTGCTTTCATGTAAGTTTTTCTAGCACAGTTCCTAGATCTTCCATGCCGTGCCCTCTTTCTGGTATCTTAGTAAAGGATTATAGAGTTGTACTGTGAAATACCATAGTGTTTTACTTTATCAGTGAGTTGGAGAGAGTAGTTGGAAGCAGTATTATAATAGCTATGGGAATTTGAACTGTCATTTTTTACCTCTTCATTTTTTTTTAAATGCAGTGTTACTAGAACATTAAAATTATCTTTAGTGTGTCTGAAGAAATAAGCTAACACTGGAAAGCAAACTTTATTGAAATATTTTCCTTCTGAAATACCATCCTTACCTTTTGATAACTGATGTCTGGCCAAATCTTGTATCAGGAAAGATCCTTTTTCTGTCTGTTATGCGTGTGACTACTCCAATTTTTCTTTTTTGATTTATAATGGAATTTAGCTTTTTGATTAGTGTTGTAGTCAGCACCTTCAGTCTCTTGATTCTGTCAGTGACAGCAGAAGGAAGCCACAGATCTGTTTCTTTTGTTAGTTTTCCGTATCAGGATCTCTGCAGGAAAGATTTGGTTAGCCTTAAATAATCATGTATTAAAGTTACAATAAATTATACAATAAAGTTAAAAGCAGAACTAAAACCAAACACATTTAACTGAATGTACAACATGAAGCCTCAGATAGACCCTCTGAGCTCATGAATCTAGTTGTGTGAGCTGATTGGCCACTTTGGGGTTTTATAAAGGCCTAACCAGGATCAGTCAAGGAAAAGTTAGATGTGAAGTTAGTTTGGGTCATAAGGCTATATATTTCATTACAGAAAAGGTAAAAACAGATCAATATCTGCTATCCTGTGTGAACTGATACGAAAATTTAAATTCAATCCTTAATTACTGTTTTATTAAATCAGTGGTACCACTGATATAATTTTTTCCTTAGCAGTCAGGTTGGACCGAGTGAATCAACATAAAAAGTGAAAAATTCCACCCGTGTTCAAAACCACTGTACATATGTATTAGTGTTAAGAAGTTTGTTCAAGTACTTTCTGTACCCTCCCTTTCAACAGATGAAAAGATTTACTGTTCAGAAAAGTGAACTGCTAACCCTTCAAAAGCATAAAATTCAATCTTCAAAAAAAGAATTTAAGTACCTCTCTCTCTGGAATCGAATAAAGAAATCAGTATTTATTTTTGCATCAGATTTAAATTGCAGCCGATGATGTTGCAAAGTTTCTCATGAGTATCCTTTCATGTGGCAGTACAGTATGTCCTTGGCATTTGCTGCATGCTCTTGGTGTGTTGTTCAAAAACGAAGTGGTTAGCATGGCTGGCATTGATATTTAAGCATTTATTAAGCTTGAGTGTTAATGCCTGCTTGGATAAATAGAAAAAGTGTGTAATTTTCCTGTGGTGTTGTTCCAGTCTGTTAAGAAGCAGATGTATGATATTTTGTTTTCCACTTTTCATTTGGAAGATTCTTTAAAATCACAATGAAAATAAACTTTTTAAACTTAAAAATAGAAAAAATAATTAGTCTCCAATTTAAAAATAAAAGCAAATGCCTTGAAAAACTTGTTTGATGATATTCCATGCACATTGATTTATCATCTGCATAAAATATTTTGAAAAAATTGTGGAAATAGTATCACTATTAGTCATAAATTCCTTTCCTCCCCTTCACCTCATATTCATTGCTTTGGACCTTGCTGGCATATCCTTATTACACAGAGAGTTGATCTGTCATCCTTAAGTTTATTCTCTAGGTCTAGCTGGTGAGACGCTGGGTTCCTAATGCTGTTCAGTTGTCAAGATATTAGGATTACACATGGTTTTCATCATGAAGATATTAAATTACTGTCTCTACATCTAAGGCATATATGTATTGTTTCATGCCCAGCCTCTTGATCATTTCAGTAGTGCTGCTGGTGCTGCGCTGTACACAATAGAAACCTGTGAACGAATAAAGATTGCGTTTAGCCATTCCTGGTTATGGTGCTGTTTGTCTCCTAGAGCAGAGTGGGCAAATGACCAAAGGCACTAGCTGCGTTAGTCTTGTTCATCCCCCTCCTAAATCCACCTGCCTGCAAATGGTGGCTTCATAAAACATCATTTGACTAGAGCAATGCTCTTCTCAGTGTATAAAGAGTTATGCCAGTTTCATGCTCTAGAAATCGAAGAATCTGATAATATGTGAAAATGAACTGTTAGAACATTCACACCTAGCTACTTAAATGGAATGTAAATGTCTGTTGTTAAAAAATAGATGTTTCTTATAGTCTTGCAGTCTCAAATTCTCACTGTAGTGCTTAATTCAGATTTCAGCTGAAGGAAAAAAAAATCTGTTAAGTATAACCAGCTCAGAGATTGTTAAGCAAAATCTCCAAATGTTGCCTGTACACAAAGGTTTTATTTTAAGAATTTGGAAGACTGAAACAATCTGTGATATGGTAAAATTAAATCTGACCATATTCAAAGTCAGCTTTTCAAACTTCAACCGAGAATTTCCTAAGGATGAGAAGGGGTGAAGAAGAGGGTAGTTGCATCATTATGCTGATATATTTTAACTTTATTGCTTTCCAGAATAGCAACTTTTATATTTATAAAATTTTTGTTAGGAAATATAATTCAATCTTATAGTTTTAATGTTCCTAAAAATCTAATGTATATACCTATTCAGCAAGTATCATTCAGGATTGTTTCCTGTGTTGTTTACAGTTTAAGATAAGCTGAATCTTGTGTAAAACTTTTGTCTTTTTTTTCCCCCCCCTTGAAGTACATCACCTCTATTACATTCAGCTACTTTGAAACAGTTACTCTGTTGAATAATTTTTTATTTATATCATGTTTTTTACTTTATATATATTTTAAAAAGTTCTTCAAGACATGCAGCAGTAAGTTGAAAATCAGGCATAAGCATACATAAAATACAGAATAAATTCAGCTTTTAGTAGTTACTCATTGTAGGCATATCAAGGAAGGAACTAACAACCATTGAATCATACTTATTATCTGCTTTGTCTTTAGGCTTAAGAACTCTGTGTTTTGCTGTGGCTGAGATTTCAGAAGGTGATTATCAAGAGTGGTTAGATGTCTACCACCGTGCTTCGACAGCTATACAAAACAGAGCACTCAAACTTGAGGAGAGCTATGAACTAATTGAAAAAGTATGTGTAGCTTTCTGGGGATTTGGGGGGGGCAGGCGAGGAGAGTGGGGGTTTTTTAATTAATGTCCTTGCTTTCTATACTATGAAATCTGAATCATTATTGAGGAATAATGCTTAGACAGAAAAAAAAAATCTAGCTATATACTGACAGCCATGTCACGTAGTCCTTGCAGCTTAGATCATCAAAATGAAGGAAAAATTAATTTGACAGAGTTTTTGCAGCAAGTAGCTACCTTGCCAGAAAATACTGATTTTGAGTTGAACTACTGGGAAGCTTTTTTCAGAGTTTCTGTGTTGTGTAAAAAAGTCTAATAACAGGCAAACATCTGCTTCATTATATAATTATCGTAGAACCATGGAGTAGTTAAGGTTGGAAGGGACTTCTGGAGGTCATCTAGATATAAATCCCTGCTCAAAGCAGGGTCAATTTTGCTTGCCCAGCACTTTGAAGTTTTGTGAATCTGCAAGGAGGGAGTTTCCCCAGCTGCAGTAGGCAAATTTTTTTTTGTAGTCACTTTTTTCTGAATTAAAATTGCTGTTGCTGCAGAATGTGACTGTTGCCCTTTTACCATGCGTCTCTTAGAAGAGGGCTTCTCTGCAAGCCCTCTTCAGTTAGTAGAAGGCAGCCATGGAATCCCTCCCTTATTTTTTTTCCCCCATGTTAAACTTGCCCTGCTTCTTCAGGCACTCTTAACATAGTGTGCTCCAGACCCAAAGCTATTTTTTTTGTCCTTCCGCTGGACTTACTCCACTTTTTCAACCTCTCTTGTACCGAAGGTCCAGAAAGGAAGGTAATACCCAGATGCAACCTCACATGAACAGAGCCATAATCACTTGCCCTTGGGTTTCTGGCAACGCTGCTGCTGGAGTAGCCAAACATCTGGTTAGACTTCACTGCCTCAACAAAAAAGTCTCCTGTGTCTCTTAAACGTATAAGCAAAAGGGGTTCATGAAACCAGTATTGCTTGTTTGATGCTTGACTTTTTGGAGGGTTTTGGTGTTGGTTTTTTTTTTCCCCTTGGAAAGGATAAGAAAGATTAAACTGATGAAACTGCTTAAAATTCAGAGCCTCAAAAACCTGCAGTGTTAATTCATGAGAAAGACGAGTGAGGGTATGTAGCTTCAGTCACTTATGGGACTTCAATTTATATAGATGAGCAGTCTATCCAGACATGCACAAGACAGTCTTAAAACGATGTAACTTTAACGCCATGGCAACCCTGCTACCATTATAAATTTCTGTATCAGCTGCACAAGTACTTTCTTAGTATGTAGTATGCAGGCCATGCTGCAGGATTGCACACTATTAGGTTTGTAGCGCTGTCGTTAATGGGGTTTTAGCTAGTTTTAAATGTACAGAAATATGAAGTATAAAAATGACTGTATTCACAAAAACCATATAGATTTGCTGTATGGGAAGTTAAAACTAAACATCATCAAGATTATAATTTTAAAATTAAGTTGAAGTGAAAGGTGTGGTGGTTTGGGTTTTGGTTTGGGTTTTTTTACAAGGGGAAGAGAAATCATTACAAGTGAGAGAAGACATAGTAATAGCACTCCTTAAGTCTTCAACTCAGAGAGGTGCCCCTCAGGAAAAGGTAGCTGTTGCTGAACAAGCTACTGAGCTTGTGAATAGTTGGGTGAAGTTTGAGTGGTCACGCTGTGCAGTTTGTCAAGCCTCATACGTATTTACCTTAAAGCTCATAGGAATAAACTGGAAAATCTTTATTAGTTGATACCAACTCTGATTAATGAATTTAGAGAGCATTAATCTTGTCATAAATATGGAAAGTTAAACAAAAAAATGAATTTAAACCAAAAAAGTTGCATGTACTGTATATTTTGTGTTCACAGAATCTTCAGCTGCTTGGAGCAACAGCAATTGAAGATAAACTACAAGACAAAGTGCCTGAAACTATAGAGACGCTCATGAAAGCAGACATAAAAATTTGGATACTTACTGGGGACAAACAAGAAACTGCCATTAACATCGGTATTATTTTTGCATTTATTTGATGGCTTTGTTACAGATTTAGAAATTATAGAAATTGCTAGAGTAAAATTGCTTTCAGAACAGAAAGGTATCTTGAAAAATAATAATATTATATGTCATTCCAGAATTTAAATGTTAACTTATTTTTCAGTCACTGGTAGGGGGGGAGTGGGGAATGATGGATTCTTCCTCCATTAAAAGAGTAACAGCAAGAAAAATTCATGTTATCATAGTGAGGAGGAAAAAAATAGGCATTTGTGCTTTTTTTGTAGAATCTCAAATGAATTAAAAAGAATATATTGTTTGAATTTTGACAGTGATAGGGAATAATATTAAGAAAATATAAGTATTCTTAGTTTCCCTTCTATATGTTTCCTTCTTTCCAAGAAAGCTGGTAGGGACTGTAATCTTAACTAAAGCAAAACAATATAGATCGTGCACTAAAGTACTATAAACTTTACCATCAATCAGAGGTTTTCTTTTATTTTTTCCTTTTATTATAAAGGATGAAAAAAAAAAATCATGAATTAACTAATTTCAACAGTGATAAATCTGTATTTTTAAATGGTATTTTAAATAGTAATACATGAAAGCTTCATTTAAGATTTAATATTCTTTGCATGTGAGCTTATCAGCACTTCTGCAGTAGCCTAGATATGTGCGCAAAATAAAGCATTCTTTTGGTCGTATGAATCTTTTTTATTACTATTATTATTTCTAATCTTAAACAGCTTTTTGTATGCACATGATACAGTTGATCTAAGATTATTTTCATTAGTATCTTCAGGTTTGAGGCAATATATGCAATATCAGTATTTTTAATTTATTAAGAATGGTGATATATATTTGTCTAGGCAGCCTGCATCATTAGCACACAGAATGCATTCTGTTTAAAGCATCAAAGAATAAAATAAAAGAATTGGAACATGTATATTTGCAAATTTTTTATGAAATGCAAGTTCCATTCCAGAAATTTGCAAGGCTAAGGGAGATTTATTTTCCTTAACTCCCTGCAAAGATATTTCTTATCCTTCTGCTGAGGACCTCTGTGAACAAGGCACAACAGTCGCAAATTGCAGCAAGGAAAATTCTGACTGTTCTGACGTAGTACCTGTATGTTGAATTTGTATGGAATGGAGTATAACTTTCGTTACCATTGATTTCAGCTGAGGAAGTCTTATTTTTAATTCTGTCCGTAGTTCTCTTACAGGAAAAAAAAATGCTTTGTTATATTATAATGGATTTTGTGGAACAAATTTTTGAAAACAAAAATGTTTTTAACAGGTCACTCCTGTAAACTTTTGAGAAAGAACATGGGACTAATTGTTATAAATGAAGGCTCTCTAGATGTAAGTAAAATCTGCAAAGTTTTCAGTTAGCGAAACATTATTTTATTGCTTAAAATAACTGGACGTCATGGTGGAGGTGGCCTGAAAAATAATTTGGAGCATCTGTTTATCTGGACAAACACAGAAAATCCTGCCAAAACCATGGTTTGGGGAGGGGGTGGTGGTTCTGTTATTTTGTTTTGGAGGGTTGCTTTTTGTTTGTTTTTATGATCTTCTCAGTTAATTTTAGTATTACATACTTGGAAGACTGTGTGGTCTTTGACAAAATGACAGTGAATAACTAGAAACTTAGTCTACAGCTTACAAAACCACAGTGTAGCTACTACACAAATGAACTTCAAAATGATGAGCAAACAAATTCCATGGGGTGAAATGACTCCATCCATGCAGGCACAAAGCCAGGAACTTCACATGCTTCTAGTAGCACCTAGCAGTGCCCAGACAAACTAATCATAAGTTCCTTTCTCATGCTGTTTCTTCAGAATACTTAATATCTGCGAAAAATTAATTGTTATTGGGTGGTTAAACAGTTGAGATTGTAACCAGATGTTGAAGTAAAAGTAAGGGTTAAAACTACCAACTTGCAAGTAGACAGTGCTTTGTAGAGAAGAGATTCTTTAGATAAGGTAGGAATGCAGTATTAAGTGAAAAATCCCATGAGGGGAAAGAACTTGAATCCTTTTACCACCCTCAATGGGAGCCTTAAATGAACTTAGACGTGGAAGAATTTCCTCAATGGGAAAACTCACTGTCTAGAAGGCTTCAGGAGGAAACCCTGAAAAGAAGTTTACCTTACTCTATGTTGTGGGCACATTGCTCAAGATAGGACTGGGGGAGAAAAAGTGAAAAGAAAGTATGAGAATCAGCAAGAGTGCCTTAGCGGAAGGATTCCATGGTAGTGTGTAAGAGTAGGCTACAACATGAATTAAAATAGCTTACGACTTTTTTTTTTTAAATAAGTACTTGTTTAAATGTTTTGATGCATTTACAATAACACACTTTCAACATTACTATGAATTTAATCATGATGACTGTATTTCAAATATAAATTGTCTTAAGCAATGTATTTTTGCTGATAAAATAAAATCCCAAAAACAGGGCAGGCAAGAAGCTGTTGATTAATGTCTGGAGCCAGAGTCTGTTGATACAATAAGCAACTTTTGACATAAGTAGCCTGTGATACTAATGGAGAGGCAATTCTTTCCTTAGTTTAGTTCATTGGATAGCCTTTGAAAGATTGCAGTCATTGTCTGTTGAAAAAACAGGCAAGGCTTTTGGTACAAGCCCTTAACTTTGTTTTTGAGTTTTTCACTCCTCAACCAATCTCTGAGTAAAAATTAATCAATGCAAGTGAGAACTTCTAAATTTAAGTTATTTACACAGACTGATGGATTTCAGAACTACTGCAATACTTAAGAGATTTGAAGTGCAAAAGATTGACTACTTTGTGTACTTCTTAATATGTAATGGAATAGTATGCTAGTTTTAACTACTAAAAGGAACCCAATGAAAACTCATTAAGCAAGCATTGCACATTAACCACTTCTAGAGTGATGATTAAAAAGTTGAATAAATATATATTGAGCAATATATTTTTAAAATAAATGTATATAAATATGGTTTAAGAAGAAAAGATAGTATCTGCTATATCTGCACTGCACTCCCTATTTCAAACTGAAGTGTCTAGATTTTGTAGAGATTGCGAGATCCTTTC